>NW_028127085.1:0-63447 GCF_965231255.1 Vanellus vanellus
GGGGAAAAGTGATGCTGGTTCTCACTGCCTCCTGGAACTCTTTCAAATGCCACAGACAACTTGGCCCTCTCTGCTTTACTGCGGACTCTATCCTCAAAAGCACCTTTTTTCACTTTCGGCGCCCTCCGGTGGTAAAAAGACAAACGTCCAGCTTTTGCTGCCACAGCAAAGGTGCCAGCGGGGAGAAGTAATGCTGGTTCTCACTGCCTCCTGGAACCTCTTCAAATGCCACAGACAATTTGGTCCTCTCTGCTTTCCTGCGGACTCCATCCTCAAAAGCGCCTGTTTTCGCTTTCGGCAACCTCCGGTGGTAAAAAGACAAACGTCCAGCTTTTGCTGCCACAGCAAAGGTGCCAGCGGGGAAAAGTGATGCTGGTCCTCATTGCCTCCTTGAACCTCTTCAAATGCCATAGACAATTTGGCCCTCTCTGCTTTCCTGCGGACTCCATCCTCAAAAGCACCTGTTTTCTCTTTCGGCAACGTCAGGAGCAAAAAAGACAAACGTCCAGCTTTTGCTGCCACAGCAAAGGTGCCAGCGGGGAAAAGTGATGCTGGTCCTCACTGCCTCCTGGAACCCCTTAAAATGCCCCAGACAATTTGGCCCTCTCTGCTTTCCTGTGGACTCCATCCTCAAAAGCACCTGTTTTCGCTTTCGGCAGCCTCCGGAGCAAAAAAGACAAACGTCCAGCTTTTGCTGCCACAGCAAAGGTGCCAGCGGGTAAAAGTGATGCTGGTCCTCACTGCCTCCTGGAACCCCTTCAAATGCCACAGACAATTTGGCCCTCTCTGCTTTCCTGCGGACTCTATCCTCAAAAGCACCTTTTTTCACTTTCGGCGCCCTCCGGTGGTAAAAGGACAAACGTCCAGCTTTTGCTGCCACAGCAAAGGTGCCAGCGGGGAAAAGTAATGCTGGTTCTCACTGCCTCCTGGAACCCCTTCAAATGCCACAGACAATTTGGCCCTCTCTGCTTTCCTGCGGACTCCATCCTCAAAAGCACCTGTTTTCGCTTTCGGCAGCCTCTGGAGCAAAAAAGACAAACGTCCAGCTTTTGCTGCCACAGCAAAGGTGCCAGCGGGGAAAAGTGATGCTGGTCCTCATTGCCTCCTTGAACCTCTTCAAATGCCATAGACAATTTGGCCCTCTCTGCTTTCCTGCGGACTCCATCCTCAAAAGCACCTGTCTTCGCTTTCGGCAACCTCCGCAGCAAAAAAAGACAAACGTCCAGCTTTTGCTGCCACAGCAAAGGTGACAGCGGGGAAAAGTAATGCTGGTTCTCACTGTCTCCTGGAACCTCTTCAAATGCCCCAGACAATTTGGCCCTCTCTGCTTTCCTGCGGACTCCATCCTCAAAAGCACCTGTCTTCGCTTTCGGCAACGTCAGGAGCAAAAAAGACAAACGTCCAGCTTTTGCTGCCACAGCAAAGGTGCCAGCGGGGAGAAGTAATGCTGGTTCTCACTGCCTCCTGGAACCTCTTCAAATGCCACAGACAATTTGGTCCTCTCTGCTTTCCTGCGGACTCCATCCTCAAAAGCGCCTGTTTTCGCTTTCGGCAACCTCCGGTGGTAAAAAGACAAACGTCCAGCTTTTGCTGCCACAGCAAAGGTGGCAGCGGGGAGAAGTAATGCTGGTTCTCACTGCCTCCTGGAACCTCTTCAAATGCCACAGACAATTTGGTCCTCTCTGCTTTCCTGCGGACTCCATCCTCAAAAGCGCCTGTTTTCGCTTTCGGCAACCTCCGGTGGTAAAAAGACAAACGTCCAGCTTTTGCTGCCACAGCAAAGGTGCCAGCGGGGAAAAGTGATGCTGGTCCTCATTGCCTCCTTGAACCTCTTCAAATGCCATAGACAATTTTGGCCCTCTCTGCTTTCCTGCGGACTCCATCCTCAAAAGCACCTGTTTTCTCTTTCGGCAACGTCAGGAGCAAAAAAGACAAACGTCCAGCTTTTGCTGCCACAGCAAAGGTGCCAGCGGGGAAAAGTGATGCTGGTCCTCACTGCCTCCTGGAACCTCTTCAAATGCCACAGACAATTTGGCCCTCTCTGCTTTCCTGTGGACTCCATCCTCAAAAGCACCTGTTTTCGCTTTCGGCAGCCTCCGGAGCAAAAAAAGACAAACGTCCAGCTTTTGCTGCCACAGCAAAGGTGCCAGCGGGTAAAAGTGATGCTGGTCCTCACTGCCTCCTGGAACCCCTTCAAATGCCACAGACAATTTGGCCCTCTCTGCTTTCCTGCGGACTCTATCCTCAAAAGCACCTTTTTTCACTTTCGGCGCCCTCCGGTGGTAAAAGGACAAACGTCCAGCTTTTGCTGCCACAGCAAAGGTGCCAGCGGGGAAAAGTAATGCTGGTTCTCACTGCCTCCTGGAACCCCTTCAAATGCCACAGACAATTTGGCCCTCTCTGCTTTCCTGCGGACTCCATCCTCAAAAGCACCTGTTTTCGCTTTCGGCAGCCTCTGGAGCAAAAAAGACAAACGTCCAGCTTTTGCTGCCACAGCAAAGGTGCCAGCGGGGAAAAGTGATGCTGGTCCTCATTGCCTCCTTGAACCTCTTCAAATGCCATAGACAATTTGGCCCTCTCTGCTTTCCTGCGGACTCCATCCTCAAAAGCACCTGTCTTCGCTTTCGGCAACCTCCGCAGCAAAAAAGACAAACGTCCAGCTTTTGCTGCCACAGCAAAGGTGACAGCGGGGAAAAGTAATGCTGGTTCTCACTGTCTCCTGGAACCTCTTCAAATGCCCCAGACAATTTGGCCCTCTCTGCTTTCCTGCGGACTCCATCCTCAAAAGCACCTGTTTTCGCTTTCGGCAACGTCAGGAGCAAAAAAGACAAACGTCCAGCTTTTGCTGCCACAGCAAAGGTGCCAGCGGAGAAAAGTAATGCTTGTTCTCACTGCCTCCTGGAACTCTTTCAAATGCCACAGACAATTTGGCCCTCTCTGCTTTCCTGCGGACTCCATCCTCAAAAGCACCTGTTTTCGCTTTCGGCAACGTCAGGAGCAAAAAAGACAAACGTCCAGCTTTTGCTGCCACAGCAAAGGTGCCAGCGGGGAAAAGTGATGCTGGTCCTCACTGCCTCCTGGAACCCCTTCAAATGCCACAGACAATTTGGCCCTCTCTGCTTTCCTGTGGACTCCATCCTCAAAAGCACCTGTTTTCTCTTTCGGCAGCCTCCGGAGCAAAAAAGACAAACGTCCAGCTTTTGCTGCCACAGCAAAGGTGCCAGCGGGGAAAAGTAATGCTGGTTCTCACTGCCTCCTGGAACTCTTTCAAATGCCACAGACAATTTGGCCCTCTCTGCTTTCCTGTGGACTCCATCCTCAAAAGCACCTGTTTTCGCTTTCGGCAGCCTCCAGAGCAAAAAAGACAAACGTCCAGCTTTTGCTGCCACAGCAAAGGTGCCAGCGGGGAAAAGTAATGCTGGTTCTCACTGCCTCCTGGAAACTCTTTTCAAATGCCACAGACAACTTGGCCCTCTCTGCTTTACTGCGGACTCTATCCTCAAAAGCACCTTTTTTCACTTTCGGCGCCCTCCGGTGGTAAAAGGACAAACGTCCAGGTTTTGCTCCCACAGCAAAGGTGCCAGCGGGGAAAAGTAATGCTGGTTCTCACTGCCTCCTGGAACCTCTTCAAATGCCACAGACAATTTGGCCCTCTCTGCTTTCCTGCGGACTCCATCCTCAAAAGCACCTGTTTTCGCTTTCGGCAGCCTCTGGAGCAAAAAAGACAAACGTCCAGCTTTTGCTGCCACAGCAAAGGTGCCAGCGGGTAAAAGTGATGCTGGTTCTCACTGTCTCCTGGAATCTCTTCAAATGCCCCAGACAATTTGGCCCTCTCTGCTTTCCTGCGGACTCCATCCTCAAAAGCACCTGTTTTCGCTTTCGGCAACGTCAGGAGCAAAAAAGACAAACGTCCAGCTTTTGCTGCCACAGCAAAGGTGCCAGCGGAGAAAAGTGATGCTGGTCCTCATTGCCTCCTTGAACCTCTTCAAATGCCACAGACAATTTGGCCCTCTCTGCTTTCCTGCGTACTCCATCCTCAAAAGCACCTGTTTTCGCTTTCGGCAGCCTCCGGAGCAAAAAAGACAAACGTCCAGCTTTTGCTGCCACAGCAAAGGTGCCAGCGGGGAAAAGTAATGCTGGTTCTCACTGCCTCCTGGAACCCCTTAAAATGCCCCAGACAATTTGGCCCTCTCTGCTTTCCTGTGGACTCCATCCTCAAAAGCACCTGTTTTTGCTTTCGGCAACCTCTGGAGCAAAAAAGACAAACGTCCAGCTTTTGCTGCCACAGCAAAGGTGCCAGCGGGGAAAAGTAATGCTGGTTCTCACTGCCTCCTGGAACCCCTTAAAATGCCCCAGACAATTTGGCCCTCTCTGCTTTCCTGTGGACTCCATCCTCAAAAGCACCTGTTTTCGCTTTCGGCAGCCTCCGGAGCAAAAAAGACAAACGTCCAGCTTTTGCTGCCACAGCAAAGGTGCCAGCGGAGAAAAGTAATGCTTGTTCTCACTGCCTCCTGGAACTCTTTCAAATGCCACAGACAATTTGGCCCTCTCTGCTTTCCTGCGGACTCCATCCTCAAAAGCACCTGTTTTCGCTTTCGGCAGCCTCCGGAGCAAAAAAGACAAACGTCCAGCTTTTGCTGCCACAGCAAAGGTGCCAGCGGGTAAAAGTGATGCTGGTCCTCACTGCCTCCTGGAACCCCTTCAAATGCCACAGACAATTTGGCCCTCTCTGCTTTCCTGCGGACTCTATCCTCAAAAGCACCTTTTTTCACTTTCGGCGCCCTCCGGTGGTAAAAGGACAAACGTCCAGGTTTTGCTCCTACAGCAAAGGTGCCAGCGGGGAAAAGTAATGCTGGTTCTCACTGCCTCCTGGAACCTCTTCAAATGCAACAGACAATTTGGCCCTCTCTGCTTTCCTGCGGACTCCATCCTCAAAAGCACCTGTTTTCGCTTTCGGCAGCCTCTGGAGCAAAAAAGACAAACGTCCAGCTTTTGCTGCCACAGCAAAGGTGCCAGCGGAGAAAAGTAATGCTGGTTCTCACTGTCTCCTGGAACCTCTTCAAATGCCCCAGACAATTTGGCCCTCTCTGCTTTCCTGCGGACTCCATCCTCAAAAGCACCTGTTTTCGCTTTCGGCAACGTCAGGAGCAAAAAAGACAAACGTCCAGCTTTTGCTGCCACAGCAAAGGTGCCAGCGGAGAAAAGTGATGCTGGTCCTCATTGCCTCCTTGAACCTCTTCAAATGCCACAGACAATTTGGCCCTCTCTGCTTTCCTGTGGACTCCATCCTCAAAAGCACCTGTTTTCGCTTTCGGCAGCCTCCGGAGCAAAAAAGACAAACGTCCAGCTTTTGCTGCCACAGCAAAGGTGCCAGCGGAGAAAAGTAATGCTTGTTCTCACTGCCTCCTGGAACTCTTTCAAATGCCACAGACAATTTGGCCCTCTCTGCTTTCCTGTGGACTCCATCCTCAAAAGCACCTGTTTTCGCTTTCGGCAGCCTCCGGAGCAAAAAAGACAAACGTCCAGCTTTTGCTGCCACAGCAAAGGTGCCAGCGGGGAAAAGTAATGCTGGTTCTCACTGCCTCCTGGAACCCTTTCAAATGCCACAGACAATTTGGCCCTCTCTGCTTTCCTGCGGACTCCATCCTCAAAAGCACCTGTCTTCGCTTTCGGCAACGTCAGGAGCAAAAAAGACAAACGTCCAGCTTTTGCTGCCACAGCAAAGGTGCCAGCAGGGAAAAGTAATGCTGGTTCTCACTGCCTCCTGGAACCCCTTCAAATGCCCCAGACAATTTGGCCCTCTCTGCTTTCCTGCGGACTCCATCCTCAAAAGCACCTGTTTTCGCTTTCGGCAGCCTCCGGAGCAAAAAAGACAAACGTCCAGCTTTTGCTGCCACAGCAAAGGTGCCAGCGGGGAAAAGTGATGCTGGTTCTCACTGCCTCCTGGAACCCCTTCAAATGCCACAGACAATTTGGCCCTCTCTGCTTTCCTGCGGACTCTATCCTCAAAAGCACCTTTTTTCACTTTCGGCGCCCTCCGGTGGTAAAAGGACAAACGTCCAGGTTTTGCTGCCACAGCAAAGGTGCCAGCGGGGAAAAGTAATGCTGGTTCTCACTGCCTCCTGGAACCTCTTCAAATGCCACAGACAATTTGGCCCTCTCTGCTTTCCTGCGGACTCCATCCTCAAAAGCACCTGTTTTCGCTTTCGGCAGCCTCTGGAGCAAAAAAGACAAACGTCCAGCTTTTGCTGCCACAGCAAAGGTGCCAGCGGGGAAAAGTAATGCTGGTTCTCACTGTCTCCTGGAACCTCTTCAAATGCCCCAGACAATTTGGCCCTCTCTGCTTTCCTGCGGACTCCATCCTCAAAAGCACCTTTTTTCACTTTCGGCGCCCTCCGGTGGTAAAAGGACAAACGTCCAGGTTTTGCTGCCACAGCAAAGGTGCCAGCGGAGAAAAGTGATGCTGGTCCTCATTGCCTCCTTGAACCTCTTCAAATGCCACAGACAATTTGGCCCTCTCTGCTTTCCTGCGTACTCCATCCTCAAAAGCACCTGTTTTCGCTTTCGGCAGCCTCCGGAGCAAAAAAGACAAACGTCCAGCTTTTGCTGCCACAGCAAAAGTGCCAGCGGGGAAAAGTAATGCTGGTTCTCACTGCCTCCTGGAACCCCTTAAAATGCCCCAGACAATTTGGCCCTCTCTGCTTTCCTGTGGACTCCATCCTCAAAAGCACCTGTTTTTGCTTTCGGCAACCTCTGGAGCAAAAAAGACAAACGTCCAGCTTTTGCTGCCACAGCAAAGGTGCCAGCGGGGAAAAGTAATGCTGGTTCTCACTGCCTCCTGGAACCCCTTAAAATGCCCCAGACAATTTGGCCCTCTCTGCTTTCCTGTGGACTCCATCCTCAAAAGCACCTGTTTTCGCTTTCGGCAGCCTCCGGAGCAAAAAAGACAAACGTCCAGCTTTTGCTGCCACAGCAAAGGTGCCAGCGGAGAAAAGTAATGCTTGTTCTCACTGCCTCCTGGAACTCTTTCAAATGCCACAGACAAATTGGCCCTCTCTGCTTTCCTGCGGACTCTATCCTCAAAAGCACCTTTTTTCACTTTCGGCGCCCTCCGGTGGTAAAAGGACAAACGTCCAGCTTTTGCTGCCACAGCAAAGGTGCCAGCGGGGAAAAGTAATGCTGGTTCTCACTGCCTCCTGGAACCCCTTCAAATGCCACAGACAATTTGGCCCTCTCTGCTTTCCTGCGGACTCCATCCTCAAAAGCACCTGTTTTCGCTTTCGGCAGCCTCTGGAGCAAAAAAGACAAACGTCCAGCTTTTGCTGCCACAGCAAAGGTGCCAGCGGGGAAAAGTGATGCTGGTCCTCATTGCCTCCTTGAACCTCTTCAAATGCCATAGACAATTTGGCCCTCTCTGCTTTCCTGCGGACTCCATCCTCAAAAGCACCTGTCTTCGCTTTCGGCAACCTCCGCAGCAAAAAAGACAAACGTCCAGCTTTTGCTGCCACAGCAAAGGTGACAGCGGGGAAAAGTAATGCTGGTTCTCACTGTCTCCTGGAACCTCTTCAAATGCCCCAGACAATTTGGCCCTCTCTGCTTTCCTGCGGACTCCATCCTCAAAAGCACCTGTTTTCGCTTTCGGCAACGTCAGGAGCAAAAAAGACAAACGTCCAGCTTTTGCTGCCACAGCAAAGGTGCCAGCGGGGAGAAGTAATGCTGGTTCTCACTGCCTCCTGGAACCTCTTCAAATGCCACAGACAATTTGGTCCTCTCTGCTTTCCTGCGGACTCCATCCTCAAAAGCGCCTGTTTTCGCTTTCGGCAACCTCCGGTGGTAAAAAGACAAACGTCCAGCTTTTGCTGCCACAGCAAAGGTGCCAGCGGGGAGAAGTAATGCTGGTTCTCACTGCCTCCTGGAACCTCTTCAAATGCCACAGACAATTTGGTCCTCTCTGCTTTCCTGCGGACTCCATCCTCAAAAGCGCCTGTTTTCGCTTTCGGCAACCTCCGGTGGTAAAAAGACAAACGTCCAGCTTTTGCTGCCACAGCAAAGGTGCCAGCGGGGAAAAGTGATGCTGGTCCTCATTGCCTCCTTGAACCTCTTCAAATGCCATAGACAATTTGGCCCTCTCTGCTTTCCTGCGGACTCCATCCTCAAAAGCACCTGTTTTCTCTTTCGGCAACGTCAGGAGCAAAAAAGACAAACGTCCAGCTTTTGCTGCCACAGCAAAGGTGCCAGCGGGGAAAAGTGATGCTGGTCCTCACTGCCTCCTGGAACCCCTTCAAATCCCCCAGACAATTTGGCCCTCTCTGCTTTCCTGTGGACTCCATCCTCAAAAGCACCTGTTTTCGCTTTCGGCAGCCTCCGGAGCAAAAAAGACAAACGTCCAGCTTTTGCTGCCACAGCAAAGGTGCCAGCGGGTAAAAGTGATGCTGGTCCTCACTGCCTCCTGGAACCCCTTCAAATGCCACAGACAATTTGGCCCTCTCTGCTTTCCTGCGGACTCTATCCTCAAAAGCACCTTTTTTCACTTTCGGCGCCCTCCGGTGGTAAAAGGACAAACGTCCAGGTTTTGCTGCCACAGCAAAGGTGCCAGCGGGGAAAAGTAATGCTGGTTCTCACTGCCTCCTGGAACCCCTTCAAATGCCCCAGACAATTTGGCCCTCTCTGCTTTCCTGCGGACTCCATCCTGAAAAGCACCTGTTTTCGCTTTCGGCAGCCTCTGGAGCAAAAAAGACAAACGTCCAGCTTTTGCTGCCACAGCAAAGGTGCCAGCGGGGAAAAGTGATGCTGGTCCTCATTGCCTCCTTGAACCTCTTCAAATGCCATAGACAATTTGGCCCTCCCTTCTTTCCTGCGGACTCCATCCTCAAAAGCACCTGTCTTCGCTTTCGGCAACCTCCGCAGCAAAAAAGACAAACGTCCAGCTTTTGCTGCCACAGCAAAGGTGACAGCGGGGAAAAGTAATGCTGGTTCTCACTGTCTCCTGGAACCTCTTCAAATGCCACAGACAATTTGGCCCTCTCTGCTTTCCTGCGGACTCCATCCTCAAAAGCACCTGTTTTCGCTTTCGGCAACGTCAGGAGCAAAAAAGACAAACGTCCAGCTTTTGCTGCCACAGCAAAGGTGCCAGCGGGGAGAAGTAATGCTGGTTCTCACTGCCTCCTGGAACCTCTTCAAATGCCACAGACAATTTGGTCCTCTCTGCTTTCCTGCGGACTCCATCCTCAAAAGCACCTGTTTTCGCTTTCGGCAGCCTCCGCAGCAAAAAAGACAAACGTCCAGCTTTTGCTGCCACAGCAAAGGTGCCAGCGGGGAAAAGTGATGCTGGTCCTCATTGCCTCCTTGAACCTCTTCAAATGCCATAGACAATTTGGCCCTCTCTGCTTTCCTGCGGACTCCATCCTCAAAAGCACCTGTTTTCTCTTTCGGCAACGTCAGGAGCAAAAAAGACAAACGTCCAGCTTTTGCTGCCACAGCAAAGGTGCCAGCGGGGAAAAGTGATGCTGGTCCTCACTGCCTCCTGGAACCCCTTCAAATGCCACAGACAATTTGGCCCTCTCTGCTTTCCTGTGGACTCCATCCTCAAAAGCACCTGTTTTCGCTTTCGGCAGCCTCCGGAGCAAAAAAGACAAACGTCCAGCTTTTGCTGCCACAGCAAAGGTGCCAGCGGAGAAAAGTAATGCTTGTTCTCACTGCCTCCTGGAACTCTTTCAAATGCCACAGACAATTTGGCCCTCTCTGCTTTCCTGCGGACTCCATCCTCAAAAGCACCTGTTTTCGCTTTCGGCAGCCTCCGGAGCAAAAAAGACAAACGTCCAGCTTTTGCTGCCACAGCAAAGGTGCCAGCGGGGAAAAGTAATGCTGGTTCTCACTGCCTCCTGGAACTCTTTCAAATGCCACAGACAACTTGGGCCTCTCTGCTTTACTGCGGACTCTATCCTCAAAAGCACCTTTTTTCACTTTCGGCGCCCTCCGGTGGTAAAAAGACAAACGTCCAGCTTTTGCTGCCACAGAAAAGGTGCCAGCGGGGAGAAGTAATGCTGGTTCTCACGGCCTCCTGGAACCTCTTCAAATGCCACAGACAATTTGGTCCTCTCTGCTTTCCTGCGGACTCCATCCTCAAAAGCGCCTGTTTTCGCTTTCGGCAACCTCCGGTGGTAAAAAGACAAACGTCCAGCTTTTGCTGCCACAGCAAAGGTGCCAGCGGGGAAAAGTGATGCTGGTCCTCATTGCCTCCTTGAACCTCTTCAAATGCCATAGACAATTTGGCCCTCTCTGCTTTCCTGCGGACTCCATCCTCAAAAGCACCTGTTTTCTCTTTCGGCAACGTCAGGAGCAAAAAAGACAAACGTCCAGCTTTTGCTGCCACAGCAAAGGTGCCAGCGGGGAAAAGTGATGCTGGTCCTCACTGCCTCCTGGAACTCTTTCAAATGCCACAGACAATTTGGCCCTCTCTGCTTTCCTGCGGACTCCATCCTCAAAAGCACCTGTTTTCGCTTTCGACAGCCTCCGGAGCAAAAAAGACAAACGTCCAGCTTTTGCTGCCACAGCAAAGGTGCCAGCGGGGAAAAGTAATGCTGGTTCTCACTGCCTCCTGGAACTCTTTCAAATGCCACAGACAACTTGGCCCTCTCTGCTTTACTGCGGACTCTATCCTCAAAAGCACCTTTTTTCACTTTCGGCGCCCTCCGGTGGTAAAAGGACAAACGTCCAGGTTTTGCTCCCACAGCAAAGGTGCCAGCGGGGAAAAGTAATGCTGGTTCTCACTGCCTCCTGGAACCTCTTCAAATGCCACAGACAATTTGGCCCTCTCTGCTTTCCTGCGGACTCCATCCTCAAAAGCACCTGTTTTCGCTTTCGGCAGCCTCTGGAGCAAAAAAGACAAACGTCCAACTTTTGCTGCCACAGCAAAGGTGCCAGCGGAGAAAAGTAATGCTGGTTCTCACTTTCTCCTGGAATCTCTTCAAATGCCCCAGACAATTTGGCCCTCTCTGCTTTCCTGCGGACTCCATCCTCAAAAGCACCTGTTTTCGCTTTCGGCAACGTCAGGAGCAAAAAAGACAAACGTCCAGCTTTTGCTGCCACAGCAAAGGTGCCAGCGGAGAAAAGTGATGCTGGTCCTCATTGCCTCCTTGAACCTCTTCAAATGCCACAGACAATTTGGCCCTCTCTGCTTTCCTGCGTACTCCATCCTCAAAAGCACCTGTTTTCGCTTTCGGCAGCCTCCGGAGCAAAAAAGACAAACGTCCAGCTTTTGCTGCCACAGCAAAGGTGCCAGCGGGTAAAAGTGATGCTGGTCCTCACTGCCTCCTGGAACCCCTTCAAATGCCCCAGACAATTTGGCCCTCTCTGCTTTCCTGTGGACTCCATCCTCAAAAGCACCTGTTTTTGCTTTCGGCAACCTCTGGAGCAAAAAAGACAAACGTCCAGCTTTTGCTGCCACAGCAAAGGTGCCAGCGGGGAAAAGTAATGCTGGTTCTCACTGCCTCCTGGAACCCCTTCAAATGCCCCAGACAATTTGGCCCTCTCTGCTTTCCTGTGGACTCCATCCTCAAAAGCACCTGTTTTCGCTTTCGGCAGCCTCCGGAGCAAAAAAGACAAACGTCCAGCTTTTGCTGCCACAGCAAAGGTGCCAGCGGAGAAAAGTAATGCTTGTTCTCACTGCCTCCTGGAACCCCTTCAAATGCCACAGACAATTTGGCCCTCTCTGCTTTCCTGCGGACTCTATCCTCAAAAGCACCTTTTTTCACTTTCGGCGCCCTCCGGTGGTAAAAGGACAAACGTCCAGGTTTTGCTCCTACAGCAAAGGTGCCAGCGGGGAAAAGTAATGCTGGTTCTCACTGCCTCCTGGAACCTCTTCAAATGCCACAGACAATTTGGCCCTCTCTGCTTTCCTGCGGACTCCATCCTCAAAAGCACCTGTTTTCGCTTTCGGCAGCCTCTGGAGCAAAAAAGACAAACGTCCAGCTTTTGCTGCCACAGCAAAGGTGCCAGCGGAGAAAAGTAATGCTGGTTCTCACTGTCTCCTGGAACCTCTTCAAATGCCCCAGACAATTTGGCCCTCTCTGCTTTCCTGCGGACTCCATCCTCAAAAGCACCTGTTTTCTCTTTCGGCAACGTCAGGAGCAAAAAAGACAAACGTCCAGCTTTTGCTGCCACAGCAAAGGTGCCAGCGGAGAAAAGTGATGCTGGTCCTCATTGCCTCCTTGAACCTCTTCAAATGCCACAGACAATTTGGCCCTCTCTGCTTTCCTGTGGACTCCATCCTCAAAAGCACCTGTTTTCGCTTTCGGCAGCCTCCGGAGCAAAAAAGACAAACGTCCAGCTTTTGCTGCCACAGCAAAGGTGCCAGCGGGTAAAAGTGATGCTGGTTCTCACTGCCTCCTGGAACTCTTTCAAATGCCACAGACAATTTGGCCCTCTCTGCTTTCCTGTGGACTCCATCCTCAAAAGCACCTGTTTTCGCTTTCGGCAGCCTCCGGAGCAAAAAAGACAAACGTCCAGCTTTTGCTGCCACAGCAAAGGTGCCAGCGGGGAAAAGTAATGCTGGTTCTCACTGCCTCCTGGAACTCTTTCAAATGCCACAGACAATTTGGCCCTCTCTGCTTTCCTGCGGACTCCATCCTCAAAAGCACCTGTTTTCGCTTTCGGCAGCCTCCGGAGCAAAAAAGACAAACGTCCAGCTTTTGCTGCCACAGCAAAGGTGCCAGCGGGGAAAAGTAATGCTGGTTCTCACTGCCTCCTGGAACTCTTTCAAATGCCACAGACAACTTGGCCCTCTCTGCTTTCCTGCGGACTCCATCCTCAAAAGCACCTGTTTTCGCTTTCGGCAGCCTCTGGAGCAAAAAAGACAAACGTCCAACTTTTGCTGCCACAGCAAAGGTGCCAGCGGAGAAAAGTAATGCTGGTTCTCACTTTCTCCTGGAATCTCTTCAAATGCCCCAGACAATTTGGCCCTCTCTGCTTTCCTGCGGACTCCATCCTCAAAAGCACCTGTTTTCGCTTTCGGCAACGTCAGGAGCAAAAAAGACAAACGTCCAGCTTTTGCTGCCACAGCAAAGGTGCCAGCGGAGAAAAGTGATGCTGGTCCTCATTGCCTCCTTGAACCTCTTCAAATGCCACAGACAATTTGGCCCTCTCTGCTTTCCTGCGTACTCCATCCTCAAAAGCACCTGTTTTCGCTTTCGGCAGCCTCCGGAGCAAAAAAGACAAACGTCCAGCTTTTGCTGCCACAGCAAAGGTGCCAGCGGGGAAAAGTAATGCTGGTTCTCACTGCCTCCTGGAACCCCTTAAAATGCCCCAGACAATTTGGCCCTCTCTGCTTTCCTGTGGACTCCATCCTCAAAAGCACCTGTTTTTGCTTTCGGCAACCTCTGGAGCAAAAAAGACAAACGTCCAGCTTTTGCTGCCACAGCAAAGGTGCCAGCGGGGAAAAGTAATGCTGGTTCTCACTGCCTCCTGGAACCCCTTAAAATGCCCCAGACAATTTGGCCCTCTCTGCTTTCCTGTGGACTCCATCCTCAAAAGCACCTGTTTTCGCTTTCGGCAGCCTCCGGAGCAAAAAAGACAAACGTCCAGCTTTTGCTGCCACAGCAAAGGTGCCAGCGGAGAAAAGTAATGCTTGTTCTCACTGCCTCCTGGAACCCCTTCAAATGCCACAGACAATTTGGCCCTCTCTGCTTTCCTGCGGACTCTATCCTCAAAAGCACCTTTTTTCACTTTCGGCGCCCTCCGGTGGTAAAAGGACAAACGTCCAGGTTTTGCTCCTACAGCAAAGGTGCCAGCGGGGAAAAGTAATGCTGGTTCTCACTGCCTCCTGGAACCTCTTCAAATGCCACAGACAATTTGGCCCTCTCTGCTTTCCTGCGGACTCCATCCTCAAAAGCACCTGTTTTCGCTTTCGGCAGCCTCTGGAGCAAAAAAGACAAACGTCCAGCTTTTGCTGCCACAGCAAAGGTGCCAGCGGAGAAAAGTAATGCTGGTTCTCACTGTCTCCTGGAACCTCTTCAAATGCCCCAGACAATTTGGCCCTCTCTGCTTTCCTGCGGACTCCATCCTCAAAAGCACCTGTTTTCTCTTTCGGCAACGTCAGGAGCAAAAAAGACAAACGTCCAGCTTTTGCTGCCACAGCAAAGGTGCCAGCGGAGAAAAGTGATGCTGGTCCTCATTGCCTCCTTGAACCTCTTCAAATGCCACAGACAATTTGGCCCTCTCTGCTTTCCTGTGGACTCCATCCTCAAAAGCACCTGTTTTCGCTTTCGGCAGCCTCCGGAGCAAAAAAGACAAACGTCCAGCTTTTGCTGCCACAGCAAAGGTGCCAGCGGAGAAAAGTAATGCTTGTTCTCACTGCCTCCTGGAACTCTTTCAAATGCCACAGACAATTTGGCCCTCTCTGCTTTCCTGTGGACTCCATCCTCAAAAGCACCTGTTTTCGCTTTCGGCAGCCTCCGGAGCAAAAAAGACAAACGTCCAGCTTTTGCTGCCACAGCAAAGGTGCCAGCGGGGAAAAGTAATGCTGGTTCTCACTGCCTCCTGGAACCCTTTCAAATGCCACAGACAATTTGGCCCTCTCTGCTTTCCTGCGGACTCCATCCTCAAAAGCAGCTGTCTTCGCTTTCGGCAACGTCAGGAGCAAAAAAGACAAACGTCCAGCTTTTGCTGCCACAGCAAAGGTGCCAGCGGGGAAAAGTAATGCTGGTTCTCACTGCCTCCTGGAACCCCTTCAAATGCCCCAGACAATTTGGCCCTCTCTGCTTTCCTGCGGACTCCATCCTCAAAAGCACCTGTTTTCGCTTTCGGCAGCCTCCGGAGCAAAAAAGACAAACGTCCAGCTTTTGCTGCCACAGCAAAGGTGCCAGCGGGGAAAAGTGATGCTGGTTCTCACTGCCTCCTGGAACCTCTTCAAATGCCCCAGACAATTTGGTTCTCTCTGCTTTCCTGCGGACTCCATCCTCAAAAGCACCTGTTTTCGCTTTCGGCAGCCTCCGGAGCAAAAAAGACAAACGTCCAGCTTTTGCTGCCACAGCAAAGGTGCCAGCGGGTAAAAGTGATGCTGGTCCTCACTGCCTCCTGGAACCCCTTCAAATGCCACAGACAATTTGGCCCTCTCTGCTTTCCTGCGGACTCTATCCTCAAAAGCACCTTTTTTCACTTTCGGCGCCCTCCGGTGGTAAAAGGACAAACGTCCAGGTTTTGCTGCCACAGCAAAGGTGCCAGCGGGGAAAAGTAATGCTGGTTCTCACTGCCTCCTGGAACCTCTTCAAATGCCACAGACAATTTGGCCCTCTCTGCTTTCCTGCGGACTCCATCCTCAAAAGCACCTGTTTTCGCTTTCGGCAGCCTCTGGAGCAAAAAAGACAAACGTCCAGCTTTTGCTGCCACAGCAAAGGTGACAGCGGGGAAAAGTAATGCTGGTTCTCACTGTCTCCTGGAACCTCTTCAAATGCCCCAGACAATTTGGCCCTCTCTGCTTTCCTGCGGACTCCATCCTCAAAAGCACCTGTTTTCGCTTTCGGCAACGTCAGGAGCAAAAAAGACAAACGTCCAGCTTTTGCTGCCACAGCAAAGGTGCCAGCGGGGAGAAGTAATGCTGGTTCTCACTGCCTCCTGGAACCTCTTCAAATGCCACAGACAATTTGGTCCTCTCTGCTTTCCTGCGGACTCCATCCTCAAAAGCACCTGTTTTCGCTTTCGGCAGCCTCCGCAGCAAAAAAGACAAACGTCCAGCTTTTGCTGCCACAGCAAAGGTGCCAGCGGGGAAAAGTGATGCTGGTCCTCATTGCCTCCTTGAACCTCTTCAAATGCCATAGACAATTTGGCCCTCTCTGCTTTCCTGCGGACTCCATCCTCAAAAGCACCTGTTTTCTCTTTCGGCAACGTCAGGAGCAAAAAAGACAAACGTCCAGCTTTTGCTGCCACAGCAAAGGTGCCAGCGGGGAAAAGTGATGCTGGTCCTCACTGCCTCCTGGAACCCCTTCAAATGCCACAGACAATTTGGCCCTCTCTGCTTTCCTGTGGACTCCATCCTCAAAAGCACCTGTTTTCGCTTTCGGCAGCCTCCGGAGCAAAAAAGACAAACGTCCAGCTTTTGCTGCCACAGCAAAGGTGCCAGCGGAGAAAAGTAATGCTTGTTCTCACTGCCTCCTGGAACTCTTTCAAATGCCACAGACAATTTGGCCCTCTCTGCTTTCCTGCGGACTCCATCCTCAAAAGCACCTGTTTTCGCTTTCGGCAGCCTCCGGAGCAAAAAAGACAAACGTCCAGCTTTTGCTGCCACAGCAAAGGTGCCAGCGGGGAAAAGTAATGCTGGTTCTCACTGCCTCCTGGAACTCTTTCAAATGCCACAGACAACATGGGCCTCTCTGCTTTACTGCGGACTCTATCCTCAAAAGCACCTTTTTTCACTTTCGGCGCCCTCCGGTGGTAAAAAGACAAACGTCCAGCTTTTGCTGCCACAGAAAAGGTGCCAGCGGGGAGAAGTAATGCTGGTTCTCACGGCCTCCTGGAACCTCTTCAAATGCCACAGACAATTTGGTCCTCTCTGCTTTCCTGCGGACTCCATCCTCAAAAGCGCCTGTTTTCGCTTTCGGCAACCTCCGGTGGTAAAAAGACAAACGTCCAGGTTTTGCTGCCACAGCAAAGGTGCCAGCGGGGAAAAGTGATGCTGGTCCTCATTGCCTCCTTGAACCTCTTCAAATGCCATAGACAATTTGGCCCTCTCTGCTTTCCTGCGGACTCCATCCTCAAAAGCACCTGTTTTCTCTTTCGGCAACGTCAGGAGCAAAAAAGACAAACGTCCAGCTTTTGCTGCCACAGCAAAGGTGCCAGCGGGGAAAAGTGATGCTGGTCCTCACTGCCTCCTGGAACTCTTTCAAATGCCACAGACAATTTGGCCCTCTCTGCTTTCCTGCGGACTCCATCCTCAAAAGCACCTGTTTTCGCTTTCGGCAGCCTCCGGAGCAAAAAAGACAAACGTCCAGCTTTTGCTGCCACAGCAAAGGTGCCAGCGGGGAAAAGTAATGCTGGTTCTCACTGCCTCCTGGAACTCTTTCAAATGCCACAGACAACTTGGCCCTCTCTGCTTTACTGCGGACTCTATCCTCAAAAGCACCTTTTTTCACTTTTGGCGCCCTCCGGTGGTAAAAGGACAAACGTCCAGGTTTTGCTCCCACAGCAAAGGTGCCAGCGGGGAAAAGTAATGCTGGTTCTCACTGCCTCCTGGAACCTCTTCAAATGCCACAGACAATTTGGCCCTCTCTGCTTTCCTGCGGACTCCATCCTCAAAAGCACCTGTTTTCGCTTTCGGCAGCCTCTGGAGCAAAAAAGACAAACGTCCAACTTTTGCTGCCACAGCAAAGGTGCCAGCGGAGAAAAGTAATGCTGGTTCTCACTTTCTCCTGGAATCTCTTCAAATGCCCCAGACAATTTGGCCCTCTCTGCTTTCCTGCGGACTCCATCCTCAAAAGCACCTGTTTTCGCTTTCGGCAACGTCAGGAGCAAAAAAGACAAACGTCCAGCTTTTGCTGCCACAGCAAAGGTGCCAGCGGAGAAAAGTGATGCTGGTCCTCATTGCCTCCTTGAACCTCTTCAAATGCCACAGACAATTTGGCCCTCTCTGCTTTCCTGCGTACTCCATCCTCAAAAGCACCTGTTTTCGCTTTCGGCAGCCTCCGGAGCAAAAAAGACAAACGTCCAGCTTTTGCTGCCACAGCAAAGGTGCCAGCGGGGAAAAGTAATGCTGGTTCTCACTGCCTCCTGGAACCCCTTAAAATGCCCCAGACAATTTGGCCCTCTCTGCTTTCCTGTGGACTCCATCCTCAAAAGCACCTGTTTTTGCTTTCGGCAACCTCTGGAGCAAAAAAGACAAACGTCCAGCTTTTGCTGCCACAGCAAAGGTGCCAGCGGGGAAAAGTAATGCTGGTTCTCACTGCCTCCTGGAACCCCTTAAAATGCCCCAGACAATTTGGCCCTCTCTGCTTTCCTGTGGACTCCATCCTCAAAAGCACCTGTTTTCGCTTTCGGCAGCCTCCGGAGCAAAAAAGACAAACGTCCAGCTTTTGCTGCCACAGCAAAGGTGCCAGCGGAGAAAAGTAATGCTTGTTCTCACTGCCTCCTGGAACCCCTTCAAATGCCACAGACAATTTGGCCCTCTCTGCTTTCCTGCGGACTCTATCCTCAAAAGCACCTTTTTTCACTTTCGGCGCCCTCCGGTGGTAAAAGGACAAACGTCCAGGTTTTGCTCCTACAGCAAAGGTGCCAGCGGGGAAAAGTAATGCTGGTTCTCACTGCCTCCTGGAACCTCTTCAAATGCCACAGACAATTTGGCCCTCTCTGCTTTCCTGCGGACTCCATCCTCAAAAGCACCTGTTTTCGCTTTCGGCAGCCTCTGGAGCAAAAAAGACAAACGTCCAGCTTTTGCTGCCACAGCAAAGGTGCCAGCGGAGAAAAGTAATGCTGGTTCTCACTGTCTCCTGGAACCTCTTCAAATGCCCCAGACAATTTGGCCCTCTCTGCTTTCCTGCGGACTCCATCCTCAAAAGCACCTGTTTTCTCTTTCGGCAACGTCAGGAGCAAAAAAGACAAACGTCCAGCTTTTGCTGCCACAGCAAAGGTGCCAGCGGAGAAAAGTGATGCTGGTCCTCATTGCCTCCTTGAACCTCTTCAAATGCCACAGACAATTTGGCCCTCTCTGCTTTCCTGTGGACTCCATCCTCAAAAGCACCTGTTTTCGCTTTCGGCAGCCTCCGGAGCAAAAAAGACAAACGTCCAGCTTTTGCTGCCACAGCAAAGGTGCCAGCGGAGAAAAGTAATGCTTGTTCTCACTGCCTCCTGGAACTCTTTCAAATGCCACAGACAATTTGGCCCTCTCTGCTTTCCTGTGGACTCCATCCTCAAAAGCACCTGTTTTCGCTTTCGGCAGCCTCCGGAGCAAAAAAGACAAACGTCCAGCTTTTGCTGCCACAGCAAAGGTGCCAGCGGGGAAAAGTAATGCTGGTTCTCACTGCCTCCTGGAACTCTTTCAAATGCCACAGACAATTTGGCCCTCTCTGCTTTCCTGCGGACTCCATCCTCAAAAGCACCTGTTTTCGCTTTCGGCAGCCTCCGGAGCAAAAAAGACAAACGTCCAGCTTTTGCTGCCACAGCAAAGGTGCCAGCGGGGAAAAGTAATGCTGGTTCTCACTGCCTCCTGGAACTCTTTCAAATGCCACAGACAACTTGGCCCTCTCTGCTTTACTGCGGACTCTATCCTCAAAAGCACCTTTTTTCACTTTCGGCGCCCTCCGGTGGTAAAAGGACAAACGTCCAGGTTTTGCTCCCACAGCAAAGGTGCCAGCGGGGAAAAGTAATGCTGGTTCTCACTGCCTCCTGGAACCTCTTCAAATGCCACAGACAATTTGGCCCTCTCTGCTTTCCTGCGGACTCCATCCTCAAAAGCACCTGTTTTCGCTTTCGGCAGCCTCTGGAGCAAAAAAGACAAACGTCCAACTTTTGCTGCCACAGCAAAGGTGCCAGCGGAGAAAAGTAATGCTGGTTCTCACTTTCTCCTGGAATCTCTTCAAATGCCCCAGACAATTTGGCCCTCTCTGCTTTCCTGCGGACTCCATCCTCAAAAGCACCTGTTTTCGCTTTCGGCAACGTCAGGAGCAAAAAAGACAAACGTCCAGCTTTTGCTGCCACAGCAAAGGTGCCAGCGGAGAAAAGTGATGCTGGTCCTCATTGCCTCCTTGAACCTCTTCAAATGCCACAGACAATTTGGCCCTCTCTGCTTTCCTGCGTACTCCATCCTCAAAAGCACCTGTTTTCGCTTTCGGCAGCCTCCGGAGCAAAAAAGACAAACGTCCAGCTTTTGCTGCCACAGCAAAGGTGCCAGCGGGGAAAAGTAATGCTGGTTCTCACTGCCTCCTGGAACCCCTTAAAATGCCCCAGACAATTTGGCCCTCTCTGCTTTCCTGTGGACTCCATCCTCAAAAGCACCTGTTTTTGCTTTCGGCAACCTCTGGAGCAAAAAAGACAAACGTCCAGCTTTTGCTGCCACAGCAAAGGTGCCAGCGGGGAAAAGTAATGCTGGTTCTCACTGCCTCCTGGAACCCCTTAAAATGCCCCAGACAATTTGGCCCTCTCTGCTTTCCTGTGGACTCCATCCTCAAAAGCACCTGTTTTCGCTTTCGGCAGCCTCCGGAGCAAAAAAGACAAACGTCCAGCTTTTGCTGCCACAGCAAAGGTGCCAGCGGAGAAAAGTAATGCTTGTTCTCACTGCCTCCTGGAACCCCTTCAAATGCCACAGACAATTTGGCCCTCTCTGCTTTCCTGCGGACTCTATCCTCAAAAGCACCTTTTTTCACTTTCGGCGCCCTCCGGTGGTAAAAGGACAAACGTCCAGGTTTTGCTCCTACAGCAAAGGTGCCAGCGGGGAAAAGTAATGCTGGTTCTCACTGCCTCCTGGAACCTCTTCAAATGCCACAGACAATTTGGCCCTCTCTGCTTTCCTGCGGACTCCATCCTCAAAAGCACCTGTTTTCGCTTTCGGCAGCCTCTGGAGCAAAAAAGACAAACGTCCAGCTTTTGCTGCCACAGCAAAGGTGCCAGCGGAGAAAAGTAATGCTGGTTCTCACTGTCTCCTGGAACCTCTTCAAATGCCCCAGACAATTTGGCCCTCTCTGCTTTCCTGCGGACTCCATCCTCAAAAGCACCTGTTTTCTCTTTCGGCAACGTCAGGAGCAAAAAAGACAAACGTCCAGCTTTTGCTGCCACAGCAAAGGTGCCAGCGGAGAAAAGTGATGCTGGTCCTCATTGCCTCCTTGAACCTCTTCAAATGCCACAGACAATTTGGCCCTCTCTGCTTTCCTGTGGACTCCATCCTCAAAAGCACCTGTTTTCGCTTTCGGCAGCCTCCGGAGCAAAAAAGACAAACGTCCAGCTTTTGCTGCCACAGCAAAGGTGCCAGCGGAGAAAAGTAATGCTTGTTCTCACTGCCTCCTGGAACTCTTTCAAATGCCACAGACAATTTGGCCCTCTCTGCTTTCCTGCGGACTCCATCCTCAAAAGCACCTGTTTTCGCTTTCGGCAGCCTCCGGAGCAAAAAAGACAAACGTCCAGCTTTTGCTGCCACAGCAAAGGTGCCAGCGGGGAAAAGTAATGCTGGTTCTCACTGCCTCCTGGAACCCTTTCAAATGCCACAGACAATTTGGCCCTCTCTGCTTTCCTGCAGACTCCATCCTCAAAAGCAGCTGTCTTCGCTTTCGGCAACGTCAGGAGCAAAAAAGACAAACGTCCAGCTTTTGCTGCCACAGCAAAGGTGCCAGCGGGGAAAAGTAATGCTGGTTCTCACTGCCTCCTGGAACCCCTTCAAATGCCCCAGACAATTTGGCCCTCTCTGCTTTCCTGCGGACTCCATCCTCAAAAGCACCTGTTTTCGCTTTCGGCAGCCTCCGGAGCAAAAAAGACAAACGTCCAGCTTTTGCTGCCACAGCAAAGGTGCCAGCGGGGAAAAGTGATGCTGGTTCTCACTGCCTCCTGGAACCTCTTCAAATGCCCCAGACAATTTGGTTCTCTCTGCTTTCCTGCGGACTCCATCCTCAAAAGCACCTGTTTTCGCTTTCGGCAGCCTCCGGAGCAAAAAAGACAAACGTCCAGCTTTTGCTGCCACAGCAAAGGTGCCAGCGGGTAAAAGTGATGCTGGTCCTCACTGCCTCCTGGAACCCCTTCAAATGCCACAGACAATTTGGCCCTCTCTGCTTTCCTGCGGACTCTATCCTCAAAAGCACCTTTTTTCACTTTCGGCGCCCTCCGGTGGTAAAAGGACAAACGTCCAGGTTTTGCTGCCACAGCAAAGGTGCCAGCGGGGAAAAGTAATGCTGGTTCTCACTGCCTCCTGGAACCTCTTCAAATGCCACAGACAATTTGGCCCTCTCTGCTTTCCTGCGTACTCCATCCTCAAAAGCACCTGTTTTCGCTTTCGGCAGCCTCCGGAGCAAAAAAGACAAACGTCCAGCTTTTGCTGCCACAGCAAAGGTGCCAGCGGGGAAAAGTAATGCTGGTTCTCACTGCCTCCTGGAACCCCTTAAAATGCCCCAGACAATTTGGCCCTCTCTGCTTTCCTGTGGACTCCATCCTCAAAAGCACCTGTTTTTGCTTTCGGCAACCTCTGGAGCAAAAAAGACAAACGTCCAGCTTTTGCTGCCACAGCAAAGGTGCCAGCGGGGAAAAGTAATGCTGGTTCTCACTGCCTCCTGGAACCCCTTAAAATGCCCCAGACAATTTGGCCCTCTCTGCTTTCCTGTGGACTCCATCCTCAAAAGCACCTGTTTTCGCTTTCG
Organism: Vanellus vanellus; assembly: GCF_965231255.1. NCBI lineage: Eukaryota > Metazoa > Chordata > Aves > Charadriiformes > Charadriidae > Vanellus > Vanellus vanellus. Next base: position 22,320 of record NW_028127085.1, read on the forward strand.
GCAGCCTCCGGAGCAAAAAAGACAAACGTCCAGCTTTTGCTGCCACAGCAAAGGTGCCAGCGGAGAAAAGTAATGCTTGTTCTCACTGCCTCCTGGAACCCCTTCAAATGCCACAGACAATTTGGCCCTCTCTGCTTTCCTGCGGACTCTATCCTCAAAAGCACCTTTTTTCACTTTCGGCGCCCTCCGGTGGTAAAAGGACAAACGTCCAGGTTTTGCTCCTACAGCAAAGGTGCCAGCGGGGAAAAGTAATGCTGGTTCTCACTGCCTCCTGGAACCTCTTCAAATGCCACAGACAATTTGGCCCTCTCTGCTTTCCTGCGGACTCCATCCTCAAAAGCACCTGTTTTCGCTTTCGGCAGCCTCTGGAGCAAAAAAGACAAACGTCCAGCTTTTGCTGCCACAGCAAAGGTGCCAGCGGAGAAAAGTAATGCTGGTTCTCACTGTCTCCTGGAACCTCTTCAAATGCCCCAGACAATTTGGCCCTCTCTGCTTTCCTGCGGACTCCATCCTCAAAAGCACCTGTTTTCTCTTTCGGCAACGTCAGGAGCAAAAAAGACAAACGTCCAGCTTTTGCTGCCACAGCAAAGGTGCCAGCGGAGAAAAGTGATGCTGGTCCTCATTGCCTCCTTGAACCTCTTCAAATGCCACAGACAATTTGGCCCTCTCTGCTTTCCTGTGGACTCCATCCTCAAAAGCACCTGTTTTCGCTTTCGGCAGCCTCCGGAGCAAAAAAGACAAACGTCCAGCTTTTGCTGCCACAGCAAAGGTGCCAGCGGAGAAAAGTAATGCTTGTTCTCACTGCCTCCTGGAACTCTTTCAAATGCCACAGACAATTTGGCCCTCTCTGCTTTCCTGTGGACTCCATCCTCAAAAGCACCTGTTTTCGCTTTCGGCAGCCTCCGGAGCAAAAAAGACAAACGTCCAGCTTTTGCTGCCACAGCAAAGGTGCCAGCGGGGAAAAGTAATGCTGGTTCTCACTGCCTCCTGGAACTCTTTCAAATGCCACAGACAATTTGGCCCTCTCTGCTTTCCTGCGGACTCCATCCTCAAAAGCACCTGTTTTCGCTTTCGGCAGCCTCCGGAGCAAAAAAGACAAACGTCCAGCTTTTGCTGCCACAGCAAAGGTGCCAGCGGGGAAAAGTAATGCTGGTTCTCACTGCCTCCTGGAACTCTTTCAAATGCCACAGACAACTTGGCCCTCTCTGCTTTACTGCGGACTCTATCCTCAAAAGCACCTTTTTTCACTTTCGGCGCCCTCCGGTGGTAAAAGGACAAACGTCCAGGTTTTGCTCCCACAGCAAAGGTGCCAGCGGGGAAAAGTAATGCTGGTTCTCACTGCCTCCTGGAACCTCTTCAAATGCCACAGACAATTTGGCCCTCTCTGCTTTCCTGCGGACTCCATCCTCAAAAGCACCTGTTTTCGCTTTCGGCAGCCTCTGGAGCAAAAAAGACAAACGTCCAACTTTTGCTGCCACAGCAAAGGTGCCAGCGGAGAAAAGTAATGCTGGTTCTCACTTTCTCCTGGAATCTCTTCAAATGCCCCAGACAATTTGGCCCTCTCTGCTTTCCTGCGGACTCCATCCTCAAAAGCACCTGTTTTCGCTTTCGGCAACGTCAGGAGCAAAAAAGACAAACGTCCAGCTTTTGCTGCCACAGCAAAGGTGCCAGCGGAGAAAAGTGATGCTGGTCCTCATTGCCTCCTTGAACCTCTTCAAATGCCACAGACAATTTGGCCCTCTCTGCTTTCCTGCGTACTCCATCCTCAAAAGCACCTGTTTTCGCTTTCGGCAGCCTCCGGAGCAAAAAAGACAAACGTCCAGCTTTTGCTGCCACAGCAAAGGTGCCAGCGGGGAAAAGTAATGCTGGTTCTCACTGCCTCCTGGAACCCCTTAAAATGCCCCAGACAATTTGGCCCTCTCTGCTTTCCTGTGGACTCCATCCTCAAAAGCACCTGTTTTTGCTTTCGGCAACCTCTGGAGCAAAAAAGACAAACGTCCAGCTTTTGCTGCCACAGCAAAGGTGCCAGCGGGGAAAAGTAATGCTGGTTCTCACTGCCTCCTGGAACCCCTTAAAATGCCCCAGACAATTTGGCCCTCTCTGCTTTCCTGTGGACTCCATCCTCAAAAGCACCTGTTTTCGCTTTCGGCAGCCTCCGGAGCAAAAAAGACAAACGTCCAGCTTTTGCTGCCACAGCAAAGGTGCCAGCGGAGAAAAGTAATGCTTGTTCTCACTGCCTCCTGGAACCCCTTCAAATGCCACAGACAATTTGGCCCTCTCTGCTTTCCTGCGGACTCTATCCTCAAAAGCACCTTTTTTCACTTTCGGCGCCCTCCGGTGGTAAAAGGACAAACGTCCAGGTTTTGCTCCTACAGCAAAGGTGCCAGCGGGGAAAAGTAATGCTGGTTCTCACTGCCTCCTGGAACCTCTTCAAATGCCACAGACAATTTGGCCCTCTCTGCTTTCCTGCGGACTCCATCCTCAAAAGCACCTGTTTTCGCTTTCGGCAGCCTCTGGAGCAAAAAAGACAAACGTCCAGCTTTTGCTGCCACAGCAAAGGTGCCAGCGGAGAAAAGTAATGCTGGTTCTCACTGTCTCCTGGAACCTCTTCAAATGCCCCAGACAATTTGGCCCTCTCTGCTTTCCTGCGGACTCCATCCTCAAAAGCACCTGTTTTCTCTTTCGGCAACGTCAGGAGCAAAAAAGACAAACGTCCAGCTTTTGCTGCCACAGCAAAGGTGCCAGCGGAGAAAAGTGATGCTGGTCCTCATTGCCTCCTTGAACCTCTTCAAATGCCACAGACAATTTGGCCCTCTCTGCTTTCCTGTGGACTCCATCCTCAAAAGCACCTGTTTTCGCTTTCGGCAGCCTCCGGAGCAAAAAAGACAAACGTCCAGCTTTTGCTGCCACAGCAAAGGTGCCAGCGGAGAAAAGTAATGCTTGTTCTCACTGCCTCCTGGAACTCTTTCAAATGCCACAGACAATTTGGCCCTCTCTGCTTTCCTGCGGACTCCATCCTCAAAAGCACCTGTTTTCGCTTTCGGCAGCCTCCGGAGCAAAAAAGACAAACGTCCAGCTTTTGCTGCCACAGCAAAGGTGCCAGCGGGGAAAAGTAATGCTGGTTCTCACTGCCTCCTGGAACCCTTTCAAATGCCACAGACAATTTGGCCCTCTCTGCTTTCCTGCGGACTCCATCCTCAAAAGCAGCTGTCTTCGCTTTCGGCAACGTCAGGAGCAAAAAAGACAAACGTCCAGCTTTTGCTGCCACAGCAAAGGTGCCAGCGGGGAAAAGTAATGCTGGTTCTCACTGCCTCCTGGAACCCCTTCAAATGCCCCAGACAATTTGGCCCTCTCTGCTTTCCTGCGGACTCCATCCTCAAAAGCACCTGTTTTCGCTTTCGGCAGCCTCCGGAGCAAAAAAGACAAACGTCCAGCTTTTGCTGCCACAGCAAAGGTGCCAGCGGGGAAAAGTGATGCTGGTTCTCACTGCCTCCTGGAACCTCTTCAAATGCCCCAGACAATTTGGTTCTCTCTGCTTTCCTGCGGACTCCATCCTCAAAAGCACCTGTTTTCGCTTTCGGCAGCCTCCGGAGCAAAAAAGACAAACGTCCAGCTTTTGCTGCCACAGCAAAGGTGCCAGCGGGTAAAAGTGATGCTGGTCCTCACTGCCTCCTGGAACCCCTTCAAATGCCACAGACAATTTGGCCCTCTCTGCTTTCCTGCGGACTCTATCCTCAAAAGCACCTTTTTTCACTTTCGGCGCCCTCCGGTGGTAAAAGGACAAACGTCCAGGTTTTGCTGCCACAGCAAAGGTGCCAGCGGGGAAAAGTAATGCTGGTTCTCACTGCCTCCTGGAACCTCTTCAAATGCCACAGACAATTTGGCCCTCTCTGCTTTCCTGCGGACTCCATCCTCAAAAGCACCTGTTTTCGCTTTCGGCAGCCTCTGGAGCAAAAAAGACAAACGTCCAGCTTTTGCTGCCACAGCAAAGGTGCCAGCGGAGAAAAGTAATGCTGGTTCTCACTGTCTCCTGGAACCTCTTCAAATGCCCCAGACAATTTGGCCCTCTCTGCTTTCCTGCGGACTCCATCCTCAAAAGCACCTTTTTTCGCTTTCGGCAACGTCAGGAGCAAAAAAGACAAACGTCCAGCTTTTGCTGCCACAGCAAAGGTGCCAGCGGAGAAAAGTGATGCTGGTCCTCATTGCCTCCTTGAACCTCTTCAAATGCCACAGACAATTTGGCCCTCTCTGCTTTCCTGCGTACTCCATCCTCAAAAGCACCTGTTTTCGCTTTCGGCAGCCTCCGGAGCAAAAAAGACAAACGTCCAGCTTTTGCTGCCACAGCAAAAGTGCCAGCGGGGAAAAGTAATGCTGGTTCTCACTGCCTCCTGGAACCCCTTAAAATGCCCCAGACAATTTGGCCCTCTCTGCTTTCCTGTGGACTCCATCCTCAAAAGCACCTGTTTTTGCTTTCGGCAACCTCTGGAGCAAAAAAGACAAACGTCCAGCTTTTGCTGCCACAGCAAAGGTGCCAGCGGGGAAAAGTAATGCTGGTTCTCACTGCCTCCTGGAACCCCTTAAAATGCCCCAGACAATTTGGCCCTCTCTGCTTTCCTGTGGACTCCATCCTCAAAAGCACCTGTTTTCGCTTTCGGCAGCCTCCGGAGCAAAAAAGACAAACGTCCAGCTTTTGCTGCCACAGCAAAGGTGCCAGCGGAGAAAAGTAATGCTTGTTCTCACTGCCTCCTGGAACTCTTTCAAATGCCACAGACAAATTGGCCCTCTCTGCTTTCCTGTGGACTCCATCCTCAAAAGCACCTGTTTTCGCTTTCGGCAGCCTCCGGAGCAAAAAAGACAAACGTCCAGCTTTTGCTGCCACAGCAAAGGTGCCAGCGGGGAAAAGTAATGCTGGTTCTCACTGCCTCCTGGAACCCCTTCAAATGCCACAGACAATTTGGCCCTCTCTGCTTTCCTGCGGACTCCATCCTCAAAAGCACCTGTCTTCGCTTTCGGCAACGTCAGGAGCAAAAAAGACAAACGTCCAGCTTTTGCTGCCACAGCAAAGGTGCCAGCGGGTAAAAGTGATGCTGGTCCTCACTGCCTCCTGGAACCCCTTCAAATGCCCAAGACAATTTGGCCCTCTCTGCTTTCCTGCGGACTCCATCCTCAAAAGCACCTGTTTTCGCTTTCGGCAGCCTCCGGAGCAAAAAAGACAAACGTCCAGCTTTTGCTGCCACAGCAAAGGTGCCAGCGGGGAAAAGTAATGCTGGTTCTCACTGCCTCCTGGAACCTCTTCAAATGCCCCAGACAATTTGGCCCTCTCTGCTTTCCTGCAGACTCCATCCTCAAAAGCACCTGTTTTCGCTTTCGGCAGCCTCCGGAGCAAAAAAGACAAACGTCCAGCTTTTGCTGCCACAGCAAAGGTGCCAGCGGGTAAAAGTGATGCTGGTCCTCACTACCTCCTGGAACCCCTTCAAATGCCACAGACAATTTGGCCCTCTCTGCTTTCCTGCGGACTCTATCCTCAAAAGCACCTTTTTTCACTTTCGGCGCCCTCCGGTGGTAAAAGGACAAACGTCCAGGTTTTGCTGCCACAGCAAAGGTTCCAGCGGGGAAAAGTAATGCTGGTTCTCACTGCCTCCTGGAACCTCTTCAAATGCCACAGACAATTTGGCCCTCTCTGCTTTCCTGCGGACTCCATCCTCAAAAGCACCTGTTTTCGCTTTCGGCAGCCTCTGGAGCAAAAAAGACAAACGTCCAGCTTTTGCTGCCACAGCAAAGGTGCCAGCGGGTAAAAGTGATGCTGGTCCTCACTGCCTCCTGGAACCCCTTCAAATGCCACAGACAATTTGGCCCTCTCTGCTTTCCTGCGGACTCTATCCTCAAAAGCACCTTTTTTCACTTTCGGCGCCCTCCGGTGGTAAAAGGACAAACGTCCAGGTTTTGCTCCCACAGCAAAGGTGCCAGCGGGGAAAAGTAATGCTGGTTCTCACTGCCTCCTGGAACCTCTTCAAATGCCACAGACAATTTGGCCCTCTCTGCTTTCCTGCGGACTCCATCCTCAAAAGCACCTGTTTTCGCTTTCGGCAGCCTCCGGAGCAAAAAAGACAAACGTCCAGCTTTTGCTGCCACAGCAAAGGTGCCAGCGGAGAAAAGTAATGCTGGTTCTCACTGTCTCCTGGAACCTCTTCAAATGCTCCAGACAATTTGGCCCTCTCTGCTTTCCTGCGGACTCCATCCTCAAAAGCACCTTTTTTCGCTTTCGGCAACGTCAGGAGCAAAAAAGACAAACGTCCAGCTTTTGCTGCCACAGCAAAGGTGCCAGCGGAGAAAAGTGATGCTGGTCCTCATTGCCTCCTTGAACCTCTTCAAATGCCACAGACAATTTGGCCCTCTCTGCTTTCCTGCGGACTCCATCCTCAAAAGCACCTGTTTTCGCTTTCGGCAGCCTCCGGATCAAAAAAGACAAACGTCCAGCTTTTGCTGCCACAGCAAAAGTGCCAGCGGGGAAAAGTAATGCTGGTTCTCACTGCCTCCTGGAACCCCTTAAAATGCCCCAGACAATTTGGCCCTCTCTGCTTTCCTGTGGACTCCATCCTCAAAAGCACGTGTTTTTGCTTTCGGCAACCTCTGGAGCAAAAAAGACAAACGTCCAGCTTTTGCTGCCACAGCAAAGGTGCCAGCGGGGAAAAGTAATGCTGGTTCTCACTGCCTCCTGGAACCCCTTAAAATGCCCCAGACAATTTGGCCCTCTCTGCTTTCCTGTGGACTCCATCCTCAAAAGCACCTGTTTTCGCTTTCGGCAGCCTCCGGAGCAAAAAAGACAAACGTCCAGCTTTTGCTGCCACAGCAAAGGTGCCAGCGGAGAAAAGTAATGCTGGTTCTCACTGCCTCCTGGAACCCCTTCAAATGCCACAGACAATTTGGCCCTCTCTGCTTTCCTGCGGACTCCATCCTCAAAAGCACCTGTCTTCGCTTTCGGCAACGTCAGGAGCAAAAAAGACAAACGTCCAGCTTTTGCTGCCACAGCAAAGGTGCCAGCGGGTAAAAGTGATGCTGGTCCTCACTGCCTCCTGGAACCCCTTCAAATGCCCAAGACAATTTGGCCCTCTCTGCTTTCCTGCGGACTCCATCCTCAAAAGCACCTGTTTTCGCTTTCGGCAGCCTCCGGAGCAAAAAAGACAAACGTCCAGCTTTTGCTGCCACAGCAAAGGTGCCAGCGGGGAAAAGTAATGCTGGTTCTCACTGCCTCCTGGAACCTCTTCAAATGCCCCAGACAATTTGGCCCTCTCTGCTTTCCTGCGGACTCCATCCTCAAAAGCACCTGTTTTCGCTTTCGGCAGCCTCCGGAGCAAAAAAGACAAACGTCCAGCTTTTGCTGCCACAGCAAAGGTGCCAGCGGGTAAAAGTGATGCTGGTCCTCACTACCTCCTGGAACCCCTTCAAATGCCACAGACAATTTGGCCCTCTCTGCTTTCCTGCGGACTCTATCCTCAAAAGCACCTTTTTTCACTTTCGGCGCCCTCCGGTGGTAAAAGGACAAACGTCCAGGTTTTGCTGCCACAGCAAAGGTGCCAGCGGGGAAAAGTAATGCTGGTTCTCACTGCCTCCTGGAACCTCTTCAAATGCCACAGACAATTTGGCCCTCTCTGCTTTCCTGCGGACTCCATCCTCAAAAGCACCTGTTTTCGCTTTCGGCAGCCTCTGGAGCAAAAAAGACAAACGTCCAGCTTTTGCTGCCACAGCAAAGGTGCCAGCGGGGAAAAGTAATGCTGGTTCTCACTGCCTCCTGGAACCCTTTCAAATGCCACAGACAATTTGGCCCTCTCTGCTTTCCTGCGGACTCCATCCTCAAAAGCACCTTTTTTCGCTTTCGGCAACGTCAGGAGCAAAAAAGACAAACGTCCAGCTTTTGCTGCCACAGCAAAGGTGCCAGCGGAGAAAAGTGATGCTGGTCCTCATTGCCTCCTTGAACCTCTTCAAATGCCACAGACAATTTGGCCCTCTCTGCTTCCCTGCGTACTCCATCCTCAAAAGCACCTGTTTTCGCTTTCGGCAGCCACCGGAGCAAAAAAGACAAACGTCCAGCTTTTGCTGCCACAGCAAAAGTGCCAGCGGGGAAAAGTAATGCTGGTTCTCACTGCCTCCTGGAACCCCTTAAAATGCCCCAGACAATTTGGCCCTCTCTGCTTTCCTGTGGACTCCATCCTCAAAAGCACCTGTTTTTGCTTTCGGCAACCTCAGGAGCAAAAAAGACAAACGTCCAGCTTTTGCTGCCACAGCAAAGGTGCCAGCGGGGAAAAGTAATGCTGGTTCTCACTGCCTCCTGGAACCCCATAAAATGCCCCAGACAATTTGGCCCTCTCTGCTTTCCTGTGGACTCCATCCTCAAAAGCACCTGTTTTCGCTTTCGGCAGCCTCCGGAGCAAAAAAGACAAACGTCCAGCTTTTGCTGCCACAGCAAAGGTGCCAGCGGGGAAAAGTAATGCTGGTTCTCACTGTCTCCTGGAACCTCTTCAAATGCCACAGACAATTTGGCCCTCTCTGCTTTCCTGCGGACTCCATCCTCAAAAGCACCTTTTTTCGCTTTCGGCAACCTCCGGAGCAAAAAAGACAAACGTCCAGCTTTTGCTGCCACAGCAAAGGTGCCAGCGGGGAAAAGTGATGCTGGTTCTCACTCTCTCCTGGAACCTCTTCAAATGCCCCAGACAATTTGGCCCTCTCTGCTTTCCTGCGGACTCCATCCTCAAAAGCACCTGTCTTCGCTTTCGGCAGCCTCCGGAGCAAAAAAGACAAACGTCCAGCTTTTGCTGCCACAGCAAAGGTGCCAGCGGGGAGAAGTAATGCTGGTTCTCACTGCCTCCTGGAACCTCTTCAAATGCCACAGACAATTTGGTCCTCTCTGCTTTCCTGCGGACTCCATCCTCAAAAGCGCCTGTTTTCGCTTTCGGCAACCTCCGGTGTTAAAAAGACAAACGTCCAGCTTTTGCTGCCACAGCAAAGGTGCCAGCGGGGAAAAGTGATGCTGGTCCTCACTGCCTCCTTGAACCTCTTAAAATGCCATAGACAATTTGGCCCTCTCTGCTTTCCTGTGGACTCCATCCTCAAAAGCACCTGTTTTCGCTTTCGGCAGCCTCCGGAGCAAAAAAGACAAACGTCCAGCTTTTGCTGCCACAGCAAAGGTGCCAGCGGGGAAAAGTGATGCTGGTTCTCACTGCCTCCTGGAACCTCTTCAAATGCCACAGACAATTTGGCCCTCTCTGCTTTCCTGTGGACTCCATCCTCAAAAGCACCTGTTTTCGCTTTCGGCAGCCTCCGGAGCAAAAAAGACAAACGTCCAGCTTTTGCTGCCACAGCAAAGGTGCCAGCGGGGAAAAGTGATGCTGGTCCTCACTGCCTCCTGGAACCCCTTCAAATGCCCAAGACAATTTGGCCCTCTCTGCTTTCCTGCGGACTCCATCCTCAAAAGCACCTGTTTTCGCTTTCGGCAGCCTCCGGAGCAAAAAAGACAAACGTCCAGCTTTTGCTGCCACAGCAAAGGTGCCAGCGGGGAAAAGTGATGCTGGTCCTCACTGCCTCCTGGAACCCCTTCAAATGCCCCAGACAATTTGGCCCTCTCTGCTTTCCTGCGGACTCCATCCTCAAAAGCGCCTGTTTTCACTTTCGGCAACCTCCGGTGGTAAAAAGACAAACGTCCAGCTTTTGCTGCCACAGCAAAGGTGCCAGCGGGGAAAAGTGATGCTGGTCCTCATTGCCTCCTTGAACCTCTTCAAATGACATAGACAATTTGGCCCTCTCTGCTTTCCTGCGGACTCCATCCTCAAAAGCACCTGTTTTCGCTTTCGGCAGCCTCCGGAGCAAAAAAGACAAACGTCCAGCTTTTGCTGCCACAGCAAAGGTGCCAGCGGGGAAAAGTAATGCTGGTTCTCACTGCCTCCTGGAACCCCTTAAAATGCCCCAGACAATTTGGCCCTCTCTGCTTTCCTGTGGACTCCATCCTCAAAAGCACCTGTTTTCGCTTTCGGCAGCCTCCGGAGCAAAAAAGACAAACGTCCAGCTTTTGCTGCCACAGCAAAGTGCCAGCGGGTAAAAGTGATGCTGGTCCTCACTACCTCCTGGAACCCCTTCAAATGCCACAGACAATTTGGCCCTCTCTGCTTTCCTGCGGACTCTATCCTCAAAAGCACCTTTTTTCACTTTCGGCGCCCTCCGGTGGTAAAAGGACAAACGTCCAGGTTTTGCTGCCACAGTAAAGGTGCCAGCGGGGAAAAGTAATGCTGGTTCTCACTGCCTCCTGGAACCTCTTCAAATGCCACAGACAATTTGGCCCTCTCTGCTTTCCTGCGGACTCCATCCTCAAAAGCACCTGTTTTCGCTTTCGGCAGCCTCTGGAGCAAAAAAGACAAACGTCCAGCTTTTGCTGCCACAGCAAAGGTGCCAGCGGGGAAAAGTAATGCTGGTTCTCACTGCCTCCTGGAACCCTTTCAAATGCCACAGACAATTTGGCCCTCTCTGCTTTCCTGCGGACTCCATCCTCAAAAGCACCTGTCTTCTCTTTCGGCAACGTCAGGAGCAAAAAAGACAAACGTCCAGCTTTTGCTGCCACAGCAAAGGTGCCAGCGGAGAAAAGTGATGCTGGTCCTCATTGCCTCCTTGAACCTCTTCAAATGCCACAGACAATTTGGCCCTCTCTGCTTCCCTGCGTACTCCATCCTCAAAAGCACCTGTTTTCGCTTTCGGCAGCCACCGGAGCAAAAAAGACAAACGTCCAGCTTTTGCTGCCACAGCAAAGGTGCCAGCGGGGAAAAGTAATGCTGGTTCTCACTGCCTCCTGGAACCCCTTAAAATGCTCGAGACAATTTGGCCCTCTCTGCTTTCCTGTGGACTCCATCCTCAAAAGCACCTGTTTTTGCTTTCGGCAACGTCAGGAGCAAAAAAGACAAACGTCCAGCTTTTGCTGCCACAGCAAAGGTGCCAGCGGGGAAAAGTAATGCTGGTTCTCACTGCCTCCTGGAACCCCTTAAAATGCCCCAGACAATTTGGCCCTCTCTGCTTTCCTGTGGATTCCATCCTCAAAAGCACCTGTTTTCGCTTTCGGCAGCCTCCGGAGCAAAAAAGACAAACGTCCAGCTTTTGCTGCCACAGCAAAGGTGCCAGCGGGGAAAAGTAATGCTGGTTCTCACTGTCTCCTGGAACCTCTTCAAATGCCACAGACAATTTGGCCCTCTCTGCTTTCCTGCGGACTCCATCCTCAAAAGCACCTTTTTTCGCTTTCGGCAACCTCCGGAGCAAAAAAGACAAACGTCCAGCTTTTGCTGCCACAGCAAAGGTGCCAGCGGGGAAAAGTGATGCTGGTTCTCACTCTTTCCTGGAACCTCTTCAAATGCCCCAGACAATTTGGCCCTCTCTGCTTTCCTGCGGACTCCATCCTCAAAAGCACCTGTCTTCGCTTTCGGCAACGTCAGGAGCAAAAAAGACAAACGTCCAGCTTTTGCTGCCACAGCAAAGGTGCCAGCGGGGAGAAGTAATGCTGGTTCTCACTGCCTCCTGGAACCTCTTCAAATGCCACAGACAATTTGGTCCTCTCTGCTTTCCTGCGGACTCCATCCTCAAAAGCGCCTGTTTTAGCTTTCGGCAACCTCCGGAGCAAAAAAGACAAACGTCCAGCTTTTGCTGCCACAGCAAAGGTGCCAGCGGGGAAAAGTGATGCTGGTCCTCACTGCCTCCTTGAACCTCTTAAAATGCCATAGACAATTTGGCCCTCTCTGCTTTCCTGTGGACTCCATCCTCAAAAGCACCTGTTTTCGCTTTCGGCAGCCTCCGGAGCAAAAAAGACAAACGTCCAGCTTTTGCTGCCACAGCAAAGGTGCCAGCGGGGAAAAGTGATGCTGGTTCTCACTGCCTCCTGGAACCTCTTCAAATGCCACAGACAATTTGGCCCTCTCTGCTTTCCTGTGGACTCCATCCTCAAAAGCACCTGTTTTCGCTTTCGGCAGCCTCCGGAGCAAAAAAGACAAACGTCCAGCTTTTGCTGCCACAGCAAAGGTGCCAGCGGGGAAAAGTGATGCTGGTCCTCACTGCCTCCTGGAACCCCTTCAAATGCCCCAGACAATTTGGCCCTCTCTGCTTTCCTGCGGACTCCATCCTCAAAAGCGCCTGTTTTCACTTTCGGCAACCTCCGGTGGTAAAAAGACAAACGTCCAGCTTTTGCTGCCACAGCAAAGGTGCCAGCGGGGAAAAGTGATGCTGGTCCTCATTGCCTCCTTGAACCTCTTCAAATGACATAGACAATTTGGCCCTCTCTGCTTTCCTGCGGACTCCATCCTCAAAAGCACCTGTTTTCGCTTTCGGCAGCCTCCGGAGCAAAAAAGACAAACGTCCAGCTTTTGCTGCCACAGCAAAGGTGCCAGCGGGGAAAAGTAATGCTGGTTCTCACTGCCTCCTGGAACCCCTTAAAATGCCCCAGACAATTTGGCCCTCTCTGCTTTCCTGTGGACTCCATCCTCAAAAGCACCTGTTTTCAATTTCGGCAGCCTCCGGAGCAAAAAAGACAAACGTCCAGCTTTTGCTGCCACAGCAAAGGTGCCAGCGGGGAAAAGTAATGCTGGTTCTCACTGTCTCCTGGAACCTCTTCAAATGCCACAGACAATTTGGCCCTCTCTGCTTTCCTGCGGACTCCATCCTCAAAAGCACCTGTTTTCGCTTTCGGCAACGTCAGGAGCAAAAAAGACAAACGTCCAGCTTTTGCTGCCACAGCAAAGGTGCCAGCGGGGAAAAGTGATGCTGGTCCTCACTGCCTCCTGGAACCCCTTAAAATGCCCCAGACAATTTGGCCCTCTCTGCTTTCCTGTGGACTCCATCCTCAAAAGCACCTGTTTTCGCTTTCGGCAGCCTCCGGAGCAAAAAAGACAAACGTCCAGCTTTTGCTGCCACAGCAAAGGTGCCAGCGGAGAAAAGTAATGCTTGTTCTCACTGCCTCCTGGAACTCTTTCAAATGCCACAGACAATTTGGCCCTCTCTGCTTTCCTGGGGACTCCATCCTCAAAAGCACCTGTTTTCGCTTTCGGCAGCCTCCGGAGCAAAAAAGACAAACGTCCAGCTTTTGCTGCCACAGCAAAGGTGCCAGCGGGGAAAAGTGATGCTGGTCCTCACTGCCTCCTGGAACCTCTTCAAATGCCCCAGACAATTTGGCCCTCTCTGCTTTCCTGTGGACTCCATCCTCTAAAGCACCTGTTTTCGCTTTCGGCAGCCTCCGGAGCAAAAAAGACAAACGTCCAGCTTTTGCTGCCACAGCAAAGGTGCCAGCGGGGAAAAGTAATGCTGGTTCTCACTGCCTCCTGGAACCCCTTAAAATGCCCTAGACAATTTGGCCCTCTCTGCTTTCCTGCGGACTCCATCCTCAAAAGCACCTGTTTTCGCTTTCGGCAGCCACCGGAGCAAAAAAGACAAACGTCCAGCTTTTGCTGCCACAGCAAAGGTGCCAGCGGGGAAAAGTAATGCTGGTTCTCACTGTTTCCTGGAACCTCTTCAAATGCCACAGACAATTTGGCCCTCTCATCTTTCCTGCGGACTCCATCCTCAAAAGCACCTTTTTTCGCTTTCGGCAGCCTCCGGAGCAAAAAAGACAAACGTCCAGCTTTTGCTGCCACAGCAAAGGTGCCAGCGGGGAAAAGTAATGCTGGTTCTCACTGCCTCCTGGAACTCTTTCAAATGCCACAGACAACTTGGCCCTCTCTGCTTTCCTGCGGACTCCATCCTCAAAAGCACCTGTTTTCGCTTTCGGCAGCCTCCGCAGCAAAAAAGACAAACGTCCAGCTTTTGCTGCCACAGCAAAGGTGCCAGCGGGTAAAAGTGATGCTGGTCCTCACTGCCTCCTGGAACCCCTTAAAATGCCCCTGACAATTTGGCCCTCTCTGCTTTCCTGTGGACTCCATCCTCAAAAGCACCTGTTTTCGCTTTCGGCAGCCTCCGGAGCAAAAAAGACAAACGTCCAGCTTTTGCTGCCACAGCAAAGGTGCCAGCGGAGAAAAGTAATGCTTGTTCTCACTCCCTCCTGGAACTCTTTCAAATGCCACAGACAATTTGGCCCTCTCTGCTTTCCTGGGGACTCCATCCTCAAAAGCACCTGTTTTCGCTTTCGGCAGCCTCCGGAGCAAAAAAGACAAACGTCCAGCTTTTGCTGCCACAGCAAAGGTGCCAGCGGGGAAAAGTGATGCTGGTCCTCACTGCCTCCTGGAACCTCTTCAAATGCCCCAGACAATTTGGCCCTCTCTGCTTTCCTGTGGACTCCATCCTCTAAAGCACCTGTTTTCGCTTTCGGCAGCCTCCGGAGCAAAAAAGACAAACGTCCAGCTTTTGCTGCCACAGCAAAGGTGCCAGCGGGGAAAAGTAATGCTGGTTCTCACTGCCTCCTGGAACCCCTTAAAATGCCCTAGACAATTTGGCCCTCTCTGCTTTCCTGCGGACTCCATCCTCAAAAGCACCTGTTTTCGCTTTCGGCAGCCACCGGAGCAAAAAAGACAAACGTCCAGCTTTTGCTGCCACAGCAAAGGTGCCAGCGGGGAAAAGTAATGCTGGTTCTCACTGTTTCCTGGAACCTCTTCAAATGCCACAGACAATTTGGCCCTCTCATCTTTCCTGCGGACTCCATCCTCAAAAGCACCTTTTTTCGCTTTCGGCAGCCTCCGGAGCAAAAAAGACAAACGTCCAGCTTTTGCTGCCACAGCAAAGGTGCCAGCGGGGAAAAGTAATGCTGGTTCTCACTGCCTCCTGGAACTCTTTCAAATGCCACAGACAACTTGGCCCTCTCTGCTTTCCTGCGGACTCCATCCTCAAAAGCACCTGTTTTCGCTTTCGGCAGCCTCCGCAGCAAAAAAGACAAACGTCCAGCTTTTGCTGCCACAGCAAAGGTGCCAGCGGGTAAAAGTGATGCTGGTCCTCACTGCCTCCTGGAACCCCTTAAAATGCCCCTGACAATTTGGCCCTCTCTGCTTTCCTGTGGACTCCATCCTCAAAAGCACCTGTTTTCGCTTTCGGCAGCCTCCGGAGCAAAAAAGACAAACGTCCAGCTTTTGCTGCCACAGCAAAGGTGCCAGCGGGGAAAAGTGATGCTGGTCCTCACTGCCTCCTGGAACCCCTTCAAATGCCACAGACAATTTGGCCCTCTCTGCTTTCCTGCGGACTCCATCCTCAAAAGCGCCTGTTTTCACTTTCGGCAACCTCCGGTGGTAAAAAGACAAACGTCCAGCTTTTGCTGCAACAGCAAAGGTGCCAGCGGGTAAAAGTGATGCTGGTCCTCACTGCCTCCTGGAACCCCTTCAAATGCCCCAGACAATTTGGCCCTCTCTGCTTTCCTGCGGACTCCATCCTCAAAAGCACCTGTTTTCGCTTTCGGCAGCCTCCGGAGCAAAAAAGACAAACGTCCAGCTTTTGCTGCCACAGCAAAGGTGCCAGCGGAGAAAAGTAATGCTGGTTCTCACTGCCTCCTGGAACTCTTTCAAATGCCACAGACAATTTGGCCCTCTCTGCTTTCCTGCGGACTCCATCCTCAAAAGCACCTGTTTTCGCTTCCGGCAGCCTCCGGAGCAAAAAAGACAAACGTCCAGCTTTTGCTGCCACAGCAAAGGCGCCAGCGGGGAAAAGTAATGCTGGTTCTCACTGCCTCCTGGAACCCCTTAAAATGCCCCAGACAATTTGGCCCTCTCTGCTTTCCTGTGGACTCCATCCTCAAAAGCACCTGTTTTCACTTTCGGCAGCCTCCGGAGCAAAAAAGACAAACGTCCAGCTTTTGCTGCCACAGCAAAGGTGCCAGCGGGGAAAAGTAATGCTGGTTCTCACTGCCTCCTGGAACCCCTTCAAATGCCACAGACAATTTGGCCCTCTCTGCTTTCCTGCGGACTCCATCCTCAAAAGCACCTTTTTTCGCTTTCGGCAACGTCAGGAGCAAAAAAGACAAACGTCCAGCTTTTGCTGCCACAGCAAAGGTGCCAGCGGGGAAAAGTAATGCTGGTTCTCACTGCCTCCTGGAACCCCTTCAAATGCCCTAGACAATTTGGCCCTCTCTGCTTTCCTGCGGACTCCATCCTCAAAAGCACCTTTTTTCGCTTTCGGCAACGTCAGGAGCAAAAAAGACAAACGTCCAGCTTTTGCTGCCACAGCAAAGGTGCCAGCAGGGAAAAGTGATGCTGGTCCTCACTGCCTCCTGGAACCCCTTAAAATGCCACAGACAATTTGGCCCTCTCTGCTTTCCTGTGGACTCCATCCTCAAAAGCACCTGTTTTCGCTTTCGGCAGCCTCCGGAGCAAAAAAGACAAACGTCCAGCTTTTGCTGCCACAGCAAAGGTGCCAGCGGGGAAAAGTAATGCTGGTCCTCACTGCCTCCTGGAACCCCTTCAAATGCCCCAGACAATTTGGCCCTCTCTGCTTTCCTGCGGACTCCATCCTCAAAAGCACCTGTTTTCGCTTTCGGCAGCCTCCGGAGCAAAAAAGACAAACGTCCAGCTTTTGCTGCCACAGCAAAGGTGCCAGCGGGGAAAAGTGATGCTGGTCCTCATTGCCTCCTTGAACCTCTTCAAATGCCATAGACAATTTGGCCCTCTCTGCTTTCCTGCGGACTCCATCCTCAAAAGCACCTGTTTTCTCTTTCGGCAACGTCAGGAGCAAAAAAGACAAACGTCCAGCTTTTGCTGCCACAGCAAAGGTGCCAGCGAGAAAAGTGATGCTGGTCCTCACTGCCTCCTGGAACCTCTTCAAATGCCCCACACAATTTGGCCCTCTCTGCTTTCCTGTGGACTCCATCCTCAAAAGCACCTGTTTTCTCTTTCGGCAGCCTCCGGAGCAAAAAAGACAAACGTCCAGCTTTTGCTGCCACAGCAAAGGTGCCAGCGGGGAGAAGTAATGCTGGTTCTCACTGCCTCCTGGAACTCTTTCAAATGCCACAGACAATTTGGCCCTCTCTGCTTTCCTGCGGACTTCATCCTCAAAAGCACCTGTTTTCGCTTTCGGCAGCCTCCGGAGCAAAAAAGACAAACGTCCAGCTTTTGCTGCCACAGCAAAGGCGCCAGCGGGGAAAAGTAATGCTGGTTCTCACTGCCTCCTGGAACCCCTTAAAATGCCCGAGACAATTTGGCCCTCTCTGCTTTCCTGTGGACTCCATCCTGAAAAGCACCTGTTTTCGCTTTCGGCAGCCTCCGGAGCAAAAAAGACAAACGTCCAGCTTTTGCTGCCACAGCAAAGGTGCCAGCGGAGAAAAGTAATGCTTGTTCTCACTGCCTCCTGGAACTCTTTCAAATGCCCCAGACAATTTGGCCCTCTCTGCTTTCCTGTGGACTCCATCCTCAAAAGCACCTGTTTTCTCTTTCGGCAGCCTCCGGAGCAAAAAAGACAAACGTCCAGCTTTTGCTGCCACAGCAAAGGTGCCAGCGGGGAAAAGTGATGCTGGTCCTCATTGCCTCCTTGAACCTCTTCAAATGCCACAGACAATTTGGCCCTCTCTGCTTTCCTGCGGACTCCATCCTCAAAAGCACCTGTTTTCGCTTTCGGCAGCCTCCGGAGCAAAAAAGACAAACGTCCAGCTTTTGCTGTCACAGCAAAAGTGCCAGCGGGGAAAAGTAATGCTGGTTCTCACTGCCTCCTGGAACCCCTTAAAATGCCCCAGACAATTTGGCCCTCTCTGCTTTCCTGTGGACTCCATCCTCAAAAGCACCTGTTTTTGCTTTCGGCAACCTCTGGAGCAAAAAAGACAAACGTCCAGCTTTTGCTGCCACAGCAAAGGTGCCAGCGGGGAAAAGTGATGCTGGTCCTCATTGCCTCCTTGAACCTCTTCAAATGCCATAGGCAATTTGGCCCTCTCTGCTTTCCTGTGGACTCTATCCTCAAAAGCACCTGTTTTCGCTTTCGGCAGCCTCCGGAGCAAAAAAGACAAACGTCCAGCTTTTGCTGCCACAGCAAAGGTGCCAGCGGAGAAAAGTAATGCTTGTTCTCACTGCCTCCTGGAACTCTTTCAAATGCCACAGACAATTTGGCCCTCTCTGCTTTCCTGTGGACTCCATCCTCAAAAGCACCTGTTTTCGCTTTCGGCAGCCTCCGGAGCAAAAAAGACAAACGTCCAGCTTTTGCTGCCACAGCAAAGGTGCCAGCGGGGAAAAGTAATGCTGGTTCTCACTGCCTCCTGGAACCCCTTCAAATGCCACAGACAATTTGGCCCTCTCTGCTTTCCTGCGGACTCCATCCTCAAAAGCACCTGTCTTCGCTTTCGGCAACGTCAGGAGCAAAAAAGACAAACGTCCAGCTTTTGCTGCCACAGCAAAGGTGCCAGCGGGTAAAAGTGATGCTGGTCCTCACTGCCTCCTGGAACCCCTTCAAATGCCACAGACAATTTGGCCCTCTCTGCTTTCCTGCGGACTCCATCCTCAAAAGCACGTGTTTTTGCTTTCGGCAGCCTCTGGAGCAAAAAAGACAAACGTCCAGCTTTTGCTGCCACAGCAAAGGTGCCAGCGAGGAAAAGTGATGCTGGTTCTCACTCTCTCCTGGAACCTCTTTAAATGCCCCAGACAATTTGGCCCTCTCTGCTTTCCTGTGGACTCCATCCTCAAAAGCACCTGTCTTCGCTTTCGGCAACGTCAGGAGCAAAAAAGACAAACGTCCAGCTTTTGCTGCCACAGCAAAGGTGCCAGCGGGGAGAAGTAATGCTGGTTCTCACTGCCTCCTGGAACCTCTTCAAATGCCACAGACAATTTGGTCCTCTCTGCTTTCCTGCGGACTCCATCCTCAAAAGCGCCTGTTTTCGCTTTCGGCAACCTCCGGTGGTAAAAAGACAAACGTCCAGCTTTTGCTGCCACAGCAAAGGTGCCAGCGGGGAAAAGTGATGCTGGTCCTCATTGCCTCCTTGAACCTCTTCAAATGCCATAGACAATTTGGCCCTCTCTGCTTTCCTGCGGACTCCATCCTCAAAAGCACCTGTTTTCGCTTTCAGCAACGTCAGGAGCAAAAAAGACAAACGTCCAGCTTTTGCTGCCACAGCAAAGGTGCCAGCGGGTAAAAGTGATGCTGGTCCTCACTGCCTCCTGGAACCCCTTCAAATGCCCCAGACAATTTGGCCCTCTCTGCTTTCCTGCGGACTCCATCCTCAAAAGCGCCTGTTTTCACTTTCGGCGCCCTCCGGTGGTAAAAAGACAAACGTCCAGCTTTTGCTGCCACAGCAAAGCTGCCAGCGGGTAAAAGTGATGCTGGTCCTCACTGCCTCCTGGAACCCCTTAAAATGCCCCTGACAATTTGGCCCTCTCTGCTTTCCTGTGGACTCCATCCTCAAAAGCACCTGTTTTCGCTTTCGGCAGCCTCCGGAGCAAAAAAGACAAACGTCCAGCTTTTGCTGCCACAGCAAAGGTGCCAGCGGAGAAAAGTAATGCTTGTTCTCACTGCCTCCTGGAACTCTTTCAAATGCCACAGACAATTTGGCCCTCTCTGCTTTCCTGTGGACTCCATCCTCAAAAGCACCTGTTTTCGCTTTCGGCAGCCTCCGGAGCAAAAAAGACAAACGTCCAGCTTTTGCTGCCACAGCAAAGGTGCCAGCGGGGAAAAGTAATGCTGGTTCTCACTGCCTCCTGGAACCCCTTCAAATGCCACAGACAATTTGGCCCTCTCTGCTTTCCTGCGGACTCCATCCTCAAAAGCACCTGTTTTCGCTTTCGGCAGCCTCCGGAGCAAAAAAGACAAACGTCCAGCTTTTGCTGCCACAGCAAAGGCGCCAGCGGGGAAAAGTAATGCTGGTTCTCACTGCCTCCTGGAACCCTTTCAAATGCCCCAGACAATTTGGCCCTCTCTGCTTTCCTGTGGACTCCATCCTCAAAAGCACCTGTTTTCACTTTCGGCAGCCACCGGAGCAAAAAAGACAAACGTCCAGCTTTTGCTGCCACAGCAAAGGTGCCAGCGGGGAAAAGTGATGCTGGTCCTCACTGCCTCCTGGAACCCCTTAAAATGCCCCAGACAATTTGGCCCTCTCTGCTTTCCTGTGGACTCCATCCTCAAAAGCACCTGTTTTCGCTTTCGGCAGCCTCCGGAGCAAAAAAGACAAACGTCCAGCTTTTGCTGCCACAGCAAAGGTGCCAGCGGAGAAAAGTAATGCTTGTTCTCACTGCCTCCTGGAACTCTTTCAAATGCCCCAGACAATTTGGCCCTCTCTGCTTTCCTGTGGACTCCATCCTCAAAAGCACCTGTTTTCGCTTTCGGCAGCCTCCGGAGCAAAAAAGACAAACGTCCAGCTTTTGCTGCCACAGCAAAGGTGCCAGCGGGGAAAAGTGATGCTGGTTCTCACTGTCTCCTGGAACCTCTTCAAATGCCCCAGAAAATTTGGCCCTCTCTGCTTTCCTGCGGGCTCCATCCTCTAAAGCACCTGTTTTCGCTTCCGGCAGCCTCCGGAGCAAAAAAGACAAACGTCCAGCTTTTGCTGCCACAGCAAAGGTGCCAGCGGGGAAAAGTAATGCTGGTTCTCACTGCCTCCTGGAACCCCTTAAAATGCCCTAGACAATTTGGCCCTCTCTGCTTTCCTGTGGACTCCATCCTCAAAAGCACCTGTTTTCGCTTTCGGCAGCCTCCGGAGCAAAAAAGACAAACGTCCAGCTTTTGCTGCCACAGCAAAGGTGCCAGCGGAGAAAAGTAATGCTGGTTCTCACTGCCTCCTGGAACCCCTTCAAATGCCACAGACAATTTGGCCCTCTCTGCTTTCCTGCGGACTCCATCCTTAAAAGCACCTTTTTTCGCTTTCGGCAACCTCTGGAGCAAAAAAGACAAACGTCCAGCTTTTGCTGCCACAGCAAAGGTGCCAGCGGGGAAAAGTGATGCTGGTCCTCATTGCCTCCTTGAACCTCTTCAAATGCCATAGACAATTTGGCCCTCTCTGCTTTCCTGCGGACTCCATCCTCAAAAGCACCTGTCTTCGCTTTCGGCAACCTCCGCAGCAAAAAAGACAAACGTCCAGCTTTTGCTGCCACAGCAAAGGTGCCAGCGGGGAAAAGTAATGCTGGTTCTCACTCTCTCCTGGAACCTCTTAAAATGCCTCAGACAATTTGGCCCTCTCTGCTTTCCTGCGGACTCCATCCTCAAAAGCACCTGTCTTCGCTTTCGGCAACGTCAGGAGCAAAAAAGACAAACGTCCAGCTTTTGCTGCCACAGCAAAGGTGCCAGCGGGGAGAAGTAATGCTGGTTCTCACTGCCTCCTGGAACCTCTTCAAATGCCACAGACAATTTGGCCCTCTCATCTTTCCTGCGGACTCCATCCTCAAAAGCACCTTTTTTCGCTTTCGGCAGCCTCCGGAGCAAAAAAGACAAACGTCCAGCTTTTGCTGCCACAGCAAAGGTGCCAGCGGGGAAAAGTGATGCTGGTCCTCATTGCCTCTTTGAACCTCTTCAAATGCCATAGAAAATTTGGCCCTCTCTGCTTTCCTGCGGACTCTATCCTCAAAAGCACCTTTTTTCACTTTCGGCGCCCTCCGGTGGTAAAAAGACAAACGTCCAGCTTTTGCTGCCACAGCAAAGGTGCCAGCGGGGAAAAGTAATGCTGGTTCTCACTGCCTCCTGGAACCCCTTCAAATGCCCCAGACAATTTGGCCCTCTCTGCTTTCCTGCGGACTCCATCCTCAAAAGCACCTGTCTTCGCTTTCAGCAATGTCAGGACCAAAAAAGACAAACGTCCAGCTTTTGCTGCCACAGCAAAGGTGCCAGCGGGTAAAAGTGATGCTGGTCCTCACTGCCTCCTGGAACCCCTTCAAATGCCCCAGACAATTTGGCCCTCTCTGCTTTCCTGTGGACTCCATCCTGAAAAGCACCTGTTTTCGCTTTCGGCAGCCTCCGGAGCAAAAAAGACAAACGTCCAGCTTTTGCTGCCACAGCAAAGGTGCCAGCGGAGAAAAGTAATGCTTGTTCTCACTGCCTCCTGGAACTCTTTCAAATGCCCCAGACAATTTGGCCCTCTCTGCTTTCCTGTGGACTCCATCCTCAAAAGCACCTGTTTTCGCTTTCGGCAGCCTCCGGAGCAAAAAAGACAAACGTCCAGCTTTTGCTGCCACAGCAAAGGTGCCAGCGGGGAAAAGTGATGCTGGTTCTCACTGCCTCCTGGAACCTCTTCAAATGCCCCAGAAAATTTGGCCCTCTCTGCTTTCCTGCGGGCTCCATCCTCAAAAGCACCTGTTTTCGCTTCCGGCAGCCTCCGGAGCAAAAAAGACAAACGTCCAGCTTTTGCTGCCACAGCAAAGGTGCCAGCGGGGAAAAGTAATGCTGGTTCTCACTGCCTCCTGGAACCCCTTCAAATGCCCTAGACAATTTGGCCCTCTCTGCTTTCCTGTGGACTCCATCCTCAAAAGCACCTGTTTTCGCTTTCGGCAGCCTCCGGAGCAAAAAAGACAAACGTCCAGCTTTTGCTGCCACAGCAAAGGTGCCAGCGGAGAAAAATAATGCTGGTTCTCACTGCCTCCTGGAACCCCTTCAAATGCCACAGACAATTTGGCCCTCTCTGCTTTCCTGCGGACTCCATCCTCAAAAGCACCTGTCTTCGCTTTCAGCAACGTCAGGACCAAAAAAGACAAACGTCCAGCTTTTGCTGCCACAGCAAAGGTGCCAGCGGGGAAAAGTTATGCTGGTTCTCACTGCCTCCTGGAACCTCTTCAAATGCCACAGACAATTTGGTCCTCTCTGCTTTCCTGCGGACTCCATCCTCAAAAGCACCTGTTTTCGCTTTCGGCAGCCTCCGGAGCAAAAAAGACAAACGTCCAGCTTTTGCTGCCACAGCAAAGGTGCCAGCGGGGAAAAGTGATGCTGGTCCTCACTGCCTCCTGGAACCCCTTCAAATGCCCCAGACAATTTGGCCCTCTCTGCTTTCCTGCGGACTCCATCCTCAAAAGCGCCTGTTTTCACTTTCGGCAACCTCCGGTGGTAAAAAGACAAACGTCCAGCTTTTGCTGCCACAGCAAAGGTGCCAGCGGGTAAAAGTGATGCTGGTCCTCACTGCCTCCTGGAACCCCTTCAAATGCCACAGACAATTTGGCCCTCTCTGCTTTCCTGCGGACTCTATCGTCAAAAGCACCTGTTTTCACTTTCGGCGCCCTCCGGTGGTAAAAGGACAAACGTCCAGGTTTTGCTGCCACAGCAAAGGTGCCAGCGGGGAAAAGTAATGCTGGTTCTCACTGCCTCCTGGAACCTCTTCAAATGCCACAGACAATTTGGCCCTCTCTGCTTTCCTGCGGACTCCATCCTCAAAAGCACCTGTTTTCGCTTTCGGCAGCCTCTGGAGCAAAAAAGACAAACGTCCAGCTTTTGCTGCCACAGCAAAGGTGCCAGCGGGGAAAAGTAATGCTGGTTCTCACTGTCTCTTGGAACCTCTTCAAATGCCCCAGACAATTTGGCCCTCTCTGCTTTCCTGCGGACTCCATCCTCAAAAGCACCTTTTTTCGCTTTCGGCAACGTCAGGAGCAAAAAAGAGAAACGTCCAGCTTTTGCTGCCACAGTAAAGGTGCCAGCGGAGAAAAGTGATGCTGGTCCTCATTGCCTCCTTGAACCTCTTCAAATGCCACAGACAATTTGGCCCTCTCTGCTTTCCTGCGTACTCCATCCTCAAAAGCACCTGTTTTCGCTTTCGGCAGCCTCCGGAGCAAAAAAGACAAACGTCCAGCTTTTGCTGTCACAGCAAAAGTGCCAGCGGGGAAAAGTAATGCTGGTTCTCACTGCCTCCTGGAACCCCTTAAAATGCCCCAGACAATTTGGCCCTCTCTGCTTTCCTGTGGACTCCATCCTCAAAAGCACCTGTTTTTGCTTTCGGCAACCTCCGCAGCAAAAAAGACAAACGTCCAGCTTTTGCTGCCACAGCAAAGGTGCCAGCGGGGAAAAGTGATGCTGGTCCTCATTGCCTCCTTGAACCTCTTCAAATGCCATAGGCAATTTGGCCCTCTCTGCTTTCCTGTGGACTCCATCCTCAAAAGCACCTGTTTTCGCTTTCGGCAGCCTCCGGAGCAAAAAAGACAAACGTCCAGCTTTTGCTGCCACAGCAAAGGTGCCAGCGGAGAAAAGTAATGCTTGTTCTCACTGCCTCCTGGAACTCTTTCAAATGCCACAGACAATTTGGCCCTCTCTGCTTTCCTGTGGACTCCATCCTCAAAAGCACCTGTTTTCGCTTTCGGCAGCCTCCGGAGCAAAAAAGACAAACGTCCAGCTTTTGCTGCCACAGCAAAGGTGCCAGCGGGGAAAAGTAATGCTGGTTCTCACTGCCTCCTGGAACCCCTTCAAATGCCACAGACAATTTGGCCCTCTCTGCTTTCCTGCGGACTCCATCCTCAAAAGCACCTGTCTTCGCTTTCGGCAACGTCAGGAGCAAAAAAGACAAACGTCCAGCTTTTGCTGCCACAGCAAAGGTGCCAGCGGGTAAAAGTGATGCTGGTCCTCACTGCCTCCTGGAACCCCTTCAAATGCCCCAGACAATTTGGCCCTCTCTGCTTTCCTGCGGACTCCATCCTCAAAAGCACGTGTTTTTGCTTTCGGCAGCCTCTGGAGCAAAAAAGACAAACGTCCAGCTTTTGCTGCCACAGCAAAGGTGCCAGCGGG
Source organism: Vanellus vanellus (assembly GCF_965231255.1). Lineage (NCBI taxonomy): Eukaryota > Metazoa > Chordata > Aves > Charadriiformes > Charadriidae > Vanellus > Vanellus vanellus. The sequence continues at coordinate 46,905 of NW_028127085.1, forward strand.
GAAAAGTGATGCTGGTTCTCACTCTCTCCTGGAACCTCTTCAAATGCCCCAGACAATTTGGCCCTCTCTGCTTTCCTGCGGACTCCATCCTCAAAAGCACCTGTCTTCGCTTTCGGCAACGTCAGGAGCAAAAAAGACAAACGTCCAGCTTTTGCTGCCACAGCAAAGGTGCCAGCGGGGAGAAGTAATGCTGGTTCTCACTGCCTCCTGGAACCTCTTCAAATGCCACAGACAATTTGGTCCTCTCTGCTTTCCTGCGGACTCCATCCTCAAAAGCGCCTGTTTTCGCTTTCGGCAACCTCCGGTGGTAAAAAGACAAACGTCCAGCTTTTGCTGCCACAGCAAAGGTGCCAGCGGGGAAAAGTGATGCTGGTCCTCATTGCCTCCTTGAACCTCTTCAAATGCCATAGACAATTTGGCCCTCTCTGCTTTCCTGCGGACTCCATCCTCAAAAGCACCTGTTTTCGCTTTCAGCAACGTCAGGAGCAAAAAAGACAAACGTCCAGCTTTTGCTGCCACAGCAAAGGTGCCAGCGGGTAAAAGTGATGCTGGTCCTCACTGCCTCCTGGAACCCCTTCAAATGCCCCAGACAATTTGGCCCTCTCTGCTTTCCTGCGGACTCCATCCTCAAAAGCACCTGTTTTCGCTTTCGGCAGCCTCCGCAGCAAAAAAGACAAACGTCCAGCTTTTGCTGCCACAGCAAAGGTGCCAGCGGGTAAAAGTGATGCTGGTTCTCACTGCCTCCTGGAACCTCCTCAAATGCCACAGACAATTTGGTCCTCTCTGCTTTCCTGCGGACTCCATCCTCAAAAGCACCTGTTTTCGCTTTCGGCAGCCTCCGGAGCAAAAAAGACAAACGTCCAGCTTTTGCTGCCACAGCAAAGGTGCCAGCGGGGAAAAGTGATGCTGGTCCTCACTGCCTCCTGGAACCCCTTCAAATGCCCCAGGCAATTTGGCCCTCTCTGCTTTCCTGCGGACTCCATCCTCAAAAGCGCCTGTTTTCACTTTCGGCAACCTCCGGTGGTAAAAAGACAAACGTCCAGCTTTTGCTGCCACAGCAAAGGTGCCAGCGGGGAAAAGTGATGCTGGTCCTCACTGCCTCCTGGAACCCCTTAAAATGCCCCTGACAATTTGGCCCTCTCTGCTTTCCTGTGGACTCCATCCTCAAAAGCACCTGTTTTCGCTTTCGGCAGCCTCCGGAGCAAAAAAGACAAACGTCCAGCTTTTGCTGCCACAGCAAAGGTGCCAGCGGAGAAAAGTAATGCTTGTTCTCACTGCCTCCTGGAACTCTTTCAAATGCCACAGACAATTTGGCCCTCTCTGCTTTCCTGTGGACTCCATCCTCAAAAGCACCTGTTTTCGCTTTCGGCAGCCTCCGGAGCAAAAAAGACAAACGTCCAGCTTTTGCTGCCACAGCAAAGGTGCCAGCGGGGAAAAGTAATGCTGGTTCTCACTGCCTCCTGGAACCCCTTCAAATGCCACAGACAATTTGGCCCTCTCTGCTTTCCTGCGGACTCCATCCTCAAAAGCACCTGTTTTCGCTTTCGGCAGCCTCCGGAGCAAAAAAGACAAACGTCCAGCTTTTGCTGCCACAGCAAAGGCGCCAGCGGGGAAAAGTAATGCTGGTTCTCACTGCCTCCTGGAACCCCTTAAAATGCCCCAGACAATTTGGCCCTCTCTGCTTTCCTGTGGACTCCATCCTCAAAAGAACCTGTTTTCACTTTCGGCAGCCACCGGAGCAAAAAAGACAAACGTCCAGCTTTTGCTGCCACAGCAAAGGTGCCAGCGGGGAAAAGTGATGCTGGTCCTCACTGCCTCCTGGAACCCCTTAAAATGCCACAGACAATTTGGCCCTCTCTGCTTTCCTGTGGACTCCATCCTCAAAAGCACCTGTTTTCGCTTTCGGCAGCCTCCGGAGCAAAAAAGACAAACGTCCAGCTTTTGCTGCCACAGCAAAGGTGCCAGCGGAGAAAAGTAATGCTTGTTCTCACTGCCTCCTGGAACTCTTTCAAATGCCCCAGACAATTTGGCCCTCTCTGCTTTCCTGTGGACTCCATCCTCAAAAGCACCTGTTTTCGCTTTCGGCAGCCTCCGGAGCAAAAAAGACAAACGTCCAGCTTTTGCTGCCACAGCAAAGGTGCCAGCGGGTAAAAGTGATGCTGGTCCTCACTGCCTCCTGGAACCTCTTCAAATGCCCCAGAAAATTTGGCCCTCTCTGCTTTCCTGCGGGCTCCATCCTCTAAAGCACCTGTTTTCGCTTCCGGCAGCCTCCATAGCAAAAAAGACAAACGTCCAGCTTTTGCTGCCACAGCAAAGGTGCCAGCGGGGAAAAGTAATGCTGGTTCTCACTGCCTCCTGGAACCCCTTAAAATGCCCTAGACAATTTGGCCCTCTCTGCTTTCCTGTGGACTCCATCCTCAAAAGCACCTGTTTTCGCTTTCGGCAGCCTCCGGAGCAAAAAAGACAAACGTCCAGCTTTTGCTGCCACAGCAAAGGTGCCAGCGGAGAAAAGTAATGCTGGTTCTCACTGCCTCCTGGAACCCCTTCAAATGCCACAGACAATTTGGCCCTCTCTGCTTTCCTGCGGACTCCATCCTTAAAAGCACCTTTTTTCGCTTTCGGCAACCTCCGCAGCAAAAAAGACAAACGTCCAGCTTTTGCTGCCACAGCAAAGGTGCCAGCGGGGAAAAGTGATGCTGGTCCTCATTGCCTCCTTGAACCTCTTCAAATGCCACAGACAATTTGGCCCTCTCTGCTTTCCTGCGGACTCCATCCTCAAAAGCACCTGTCTTCGCTTTCGGCAACCTCCGCAGCAAAAAAGACAAACGTCCAGCTTTTGCTGCCACAGCAAAGGTGCCAGCGGGGAAAAGTAATGCTGGTTCTCACTCTCTCCTGGAACCTCTTCAAATGCCTCAGACAATTTGGCCCTCTCTGCTTTCCTGCGGACTCCATCCTCAAAAGCACCTGTCTTCGCTTTCGGCAACGTCAGGAGCAAAAAAGACAAACGTCCAGCTTTTGCTGCCACAGCAAAGGTGCCAGCGGGGAGAAGTAATGCTGGTTCTCACTGCCTCCTGGAACCTCTTCAAATGCCACAGACAATTTGGCCCTCTCTGCTTTCCTGCGGACTCCATCGTCAAAAGCGCCTGTTTTCGCTTTCGGCAACCTCCGGTGGTAAAAAGACAAACGTCCAGCTTTTGCTGCCACAGCAAAGGTGCCAGCGGGGAAAAGTGATGCTGGTCCTCATTGCCTCTTTGAACCTCTTCAAATGCCATAGAAAATTTGGCCCTCTCTGCTTTCCTGCGGACTCTATCCTCAAAAGCACCTTTTTTCACTTTCGGCGCCCTCCGGTGGTAAGAAGACAAACGTCCAGCTTTTGCTGCCACAGCAAAGGTGCCAGCGGGGAAAAGTAATGCTGGTTCTCACTGCCTCCTGGAACCCCTTCAAATGCCCCTGACAATTTGGCCCTCTCTGCTTTCCTGCGGACTCCATCCTCAAAAGCACCTGTCTTCGCTTTCAGCAATGTCAGGACCAAAAAAGACAAACGTCCAGCTTTTGCTGCCACAGCAAAGGTGCCAGCGGGTAAAAGTGATGCTGGTCCTCACTGCCTCCTGGAACCCCTTCAAATGCCCCAGACAATTTGGCCCTCTCTGCTTTCCTGAGGACTACATCCTCAAAAGCACCTGTTTTCGCTTTCGGCAGCCTCCGGAGCAAAAAAGACAAACGTCCAGCTTTTGCTGCCACAGCAAAGGTGCCAGCGGGTAAAAGTGATGCTGGTTCTCACTGCCTCCTGGAACCGCTTCAAATGCCACAGACAATTTTGTCCTCTCTGCTTTCCTGCGGACTCCATCCTCAAAAGCACCTGTTTTCGCTTTCGGCAGCCTCCGGAGCAAAAAAGACAAACGTCCAGCTTTTGCTGCCACAGCAAAGGTGCCAGCGGGTAAAAGTGATGCTGGTCCTCACTGCCTCCTGGAACCCCTTCAAATGCCCCAGACAATTTGGCCCTCTCTGCTTACCTGCGGACTCCATCCTCAAAAGAGCCTGTTTTCACTTTCGGCAACCTCCGGTGGTAAAAAGACAAACGTCCAGCTTTGCTGCCACAGCAAAGGTGCCAGCGGGGAAAAGTGATGCTGGTCCTCACTGCCTCCTGGAACCCCTTCAAATGCCACAGACAATTTGGCCCTCTCTGCTTTCCTGCGGACTCTATCATCAAAAGCACCTGTTTTCACTTTCGGCGCCCTCCGGTGGTTAAAGGGCAAACGTCCATGTTTTGCTGCCACAGCAAAGGTGCCAGCGGGGAAAAGTAATGCTGGTTCTCACTGTCTCTTGGAACCTCTTCAAATGCCCCAGACAATTTGGCCCTCTCTGCTTTCCTGCGGACTCCATCCTCAAAAGCACCTTTTTTCGCTTTCGGCAACGTCAGGAGCAAAAAAGACAAACGTCCAGGTTTTGCTGCCACAGCAAAGGTGCCAGCGGGGAGAAGTAATGCTGGTTCTCACTGCCTCCTGGAACCTCTTCAAATGCCACAGACAATTTGGTCCTCTCTGCTTTCCTGCGGACTCCATCCTCAAAAGCGCCTGTTTTCGCTTTCGGCAACCTCCGGTGGTAAAAAGACAAACGTCCAGCTTTTGCTGCCACAGCAAAGGTGCCAGCGGGGAAAAGTGATGCTGGTCCTCATTGCCTCCTTGAACCTCTTCAAATGCCATAGACAATTTGGCCCTCTCTGCTTTCCTGCGGACTCCATCCTCAAAAGCACCTGTCTTCGCTTTCAGCAACGTCAGGAGCAAAAAAGACAAACGTCCAGCTTTTGCTGCCACAGCAAAGGTGCCAGCGGGTAAAAGTGATGCTGGTCCTCACTGCCTCCTGGAACCCCTTCAAATGCCCCAGACAATTTGGCCCTCTCTGCTTTCCTGCGGACTCCATCCTCAAAAGCACCTGTTTTCGCTTTCGGCAGCCTCCGCAGCAAAAAAGACAAACGTCCAGCTTTTGCTGCCACAGCAAAGGTGCCAGCGGGTAAAAGTGATGCTGGTTCTCACTGCCTCCTGGAACCTCTTCAAATGCCACAGACAATTTGGTCCTCTCTGCTTTCCTGCGGACTCCATCCTCAAAAGCACCTGTTTTCGCTTTCGGCAGCCTCCGGAGCAAAAAAGACAAACGTCCAGCTTTTGCTGCCACAGCAAAGGTGCCAGCGGGGAAAAGTGATGCTGGTCCTCACTGCCTCCTGGAACCCCTTCAAATGCCCCAGACAATTTGGCCCTCTCTGCTTTCCTGCGGACTCCATCCTCAAAAGCGTCTGTTTTCACTTTCGGCAACCTCCGGTGGTAAAAAGACAAACGTCCAGCTTTTGCTGCCACAGCAAAGGTGCCAGCGGGGAAAAGTGATGCTGGTCCTCACTGCCTCCTGGAACCCCTTAAAATGCCCCTGACAATTTGGCCCTCTCTGCTTTCCTGTGGACTCCATCCTCAAAAGCACCTGTTTTCGCTTTCGGCAGCCTCCGGAGCAAAAAAGACAAAAGTCCAGGTTTTGCTGCCACAGCAAAGGTGCCAGCGGAGAAAAGTAATGCTTGTTCTCACTGCCTCCTGGAACTCTTTCAAATGCCACAGACAATTTGGCCCTCTCTGCTTTCCTGTGGACTCCATCCTCAAAAGCACCTGTTTTCGCTTTCGGCAGCCTCCGGAGCAAAAAAGACAAACGTCCAGCTTTTGCTGCCACAGCAAAGGTGCCAGCGGGGAAAAGTAATGCTGGTTCTCACTGCCTCCTGGAACCCCTTCAAATGCCCCAGACAATTTGGCCCTCTCTGCTTTCCTGCAGACTCCATCCTCAAAAGCACCTGTCTTCGCTTTCGGCAACGTCAGGAGCAAAAAAGACAAACGTCCAGCTTTTGCTGCCACAGCAAAGGTGCCAGCGGGTAAAAGTGATGCTGGTCCTCACTGCCTCCTGGAACCCCTTCAAATGCCACAGACAATTTGGCCCTCTCTGCTTTTCTGCGGACTCTATCCTCAAAAGCACCTTTTTTCACTTTCGGCGCCCTCCGGTGGTAAAAGGACAAACGTCCAGGTTTTGCTGCCACAGCAAAGGTGCCAGCGGGGAAAAGTAATGCTGGTTCTCACTGCCTCCTGGAACCTCTTCAAATGCCACAGACAATTTGGCCCTCTCTGCTTTCCTGCGGACTCCATCCTCAAAAGCACCTGTTTTCGCTTTCGGCAGCCTCCGGAGCAAAAAAGACAAACGTCCAGCTTTTGCTGCCACAGCAAAGGTGCCAGCGGGGAAAAGTAATGCTGGTTCTCACTGTCTCCTGGAACCTCTTCAAATGCCCCAGACAATTTGGCCCTCTCTGCTTTCCTGCGGACTCCATCCTCAAAAGCACCTGTTTTCGCTTCCGGCAGCCTCCGGAGCAAAAAAGACAAACGTCCAGCTTTTGCTGCCACAGCAAAGGTGCCAGCGGGGAAAAGTAATGCTGGTTCTCACTGCCTCCTGGAACCCCTTCAAATGCCACAGACAATTTGGCCCTCTCTGCTTTCCTGCGTACTCCATCCTCAAAAGCACCTGTTTTCGCTTTCGGCAGCCTCCGGAGCAAAAAAGACAAACGTCCAGCTTTTGCTGCCACAGCAAAAGTGCCAGCGGGGAAAAGTAATGCTGGTTCTCACTGCCTCCTGGAACCCCTTCAAATGCCCCAGACAATTTGGCCCTCTCTGCTTTCCTGTGGACTCCATCCTCAAAAGAACCTGTTTTTGCTTTCGGCAACCTCAGGAGCAAAAAAGACAAACGTCCAGCTTTTGCTGCCACAGCAAAGGTGCCAGCGGGGAAAAGTAATGCTGGTTCTCACTGCCTCCTGGAACCCCTTAAAATGCCCCAGACAATTTGGCCCTCTCTGCTTTCCTGCGGACTCCATCCTCAAAAGCACCTTTTTTCGCTTTCGGCAACCTCCGCAGCAAAAAAGACAAACGTCCAGCTTTTGCTGCCACAGCAAAGGTGCCAGCGGGGAAAAGTGATGCTGGTCCTCATTGCCTCCTTGAACCTCTTCAAATGCCATAGACAATTTGGCCCTCTCTGCTTTCCTGCGGACTCCATCCTCAAAAGCACCTGTTTTCGCTTTCGGCAACGTCAGGAGCAAAAAAGACAAACGTCCAGCTTTTGCTGCCACAGCAAAGGTGCCAGCGGGGAAAAGTGATGCTGGTCCTCATTGCCTCCTTGAACCTCTTCAAATGCCATAGACAATTTGGCCCTCTCTGCTTTCCTGCGGACTCCATCCTCAAAAGCACCTGTTTTCTCTTTCGGCAACGTCAGGAGCAAAAAAGACAAACGTCCAGCTTTTGCTGCCACAGCAAAGGTGCCAGCGGGGAAAAGTAATGCTGGTTCTCACTGCCTCCTGGAACCCCTTAAAATGCCCCAGACAATTTGGCCCTCTCTGCTTTCCTGTGGACTCCATCCTCAAAAGCACCTGTTTTTGCTTTCGGCAACCTCCGCAGCAAAAAAGACAAACGTCCAGCTTTTGCTGCCACAGCAAAGGTGCCAGCGGGGAAAAGTGATGCTGGTCCTCATTGCCTCCTTGAACCTGTTCAAATGCCACAGACAATTTGGCCCTCTCTGCTTTCCTGCGGACTCCATCCTCAAAAGCACCTGTTTTCTCTTTCGGCAACGTCAGGAGCAAAAAAGACAAACGTCCAGCTTTTGCTGCCACAGCAAAGGTGCCAGCGGGGAAAAGTAATGCTGGTTCTCACTGCCTCCTGGAACCCCTTAAAATGCCCCAGACAATTTGGCCCTCTCTGCTTTCCTGTGGACTCCATCCTCAAAAGCACCTGTTTTCGCTTTCGGCAGCCTCCGGAGCAAAAAAGACAAACGTCCAGCTTTTGCTGCCACAGCAAAAGTGCCAGCGGGGAAAAGTAATGCTGGTTCTCACTGCCTCCTGGAACCCCTTAAAATGCCCCAGACAATTTGGCCCTCTCTGCTTTCCTGTGGACTCCATCCTCAAAAGCACCTGTTTTTGCTTTCGGCAACCTCCGCAGCAAAAAAGACAAACGTCCAGCTTTTGCTGCCACAGCAAAGGTGCCAGCGGGGAAAAGTGATGCTGGTCCTCATTGCCTCCTTGAACCTCTTCAAATGCCATAGACAATTTGGCCCTCTCTGCTTTCCTGCGGACTCCATCCTCAAAAGCACCTGTCTTCGCTTTCGGCAGCCTCCGCAGCAAAAAAGACAAACGTCCAGCTTTTGCTGCCACAGCAAAGGTGCCAGCAGGGAGAAGTAATGCTGGTTCTCACTGCCTCCTGGAACCTCTTCAAATGCCACAGACAATTTGGTCCTCTCTGCTTTCCTGCGGACTCCATCCTCAAAAGCGCCTGTTTTCGCTTTCGGCAACCTCCGGTGGTAAAAAGACAAACGTCCAGCTTTTGCTGCCACAGCAAAGGTGCCAGCGGGGAAAAGTGATGCTGGTCCTCATTGCCTCCTTGAACCTCTTCAAATGCCATAGACAATTTGGCCCTCTCTGCTTTCCTGCGGACTCCATCCTCAAAAGCGCCTGTTTTCACTTTCGGCAACCTCCGGTGGTAAAAAGACAAACGTCCAGCTTTTGCTGCCACAGCAAAGGTGCCAGCGGGGAAAAGTGATGCTGGTCCTCACTGCCTCCTGGAACCCCTTAAAATGCCCCTGACAATTTGGCCCTCTCTGCTTTCCTGTGGACTCCATCCTCAAAAGCACCTGTTTTCGCTTTCGGCAGCCTCCGGAGCAAAAAAGACAAACGTCCAGCTTTTGCTGCCACAGCAAAGGTGCCAGCGGAGAAAAGTAATGCTTGTTCTCACTGCCTCCTGGAACTCTTTCAAATGCTACAGACAATTTGGCCCTCTCTGCTTTCCTGTGGACTCCATCCTCAAAAGCACCTGTTTTCGCTTTCGGCAGCCTCCGGAGCAAAAAAGACAAACGTCCAGCTTTTGCTGCCACAGCAAAGGTGCCAGCGGGGAAAAGTAATGCTGGTTCTCAGTGCCTCCTGGAACCCCTTCAAATGCCACAGACAATTTGGCCCTCTCTGCTTTCCTGCGGACTCCATCCTCAAAAGCACCTGTCTTCGCTTTCGGCAACGTCAGGAGCAAAAAAGACAAACGTCCAGCTTTTGCTGCCACAGCAAAGGTGCCAGCGGGTAAAAGTGATGCTGGTCCTCACTGCCTCCTGGAACCCCTTCAAATGCCCCAGACAATTTGGCCCTCTCTGCTTTCCTGCGGACTCCATCCTCAAAAGCACCTGTTTTCGCTTTCGGCAGCCTCCGGAGCAAAAAAGACAAACGTCCAGCTTTTGCTGCCACAGCAAAGGTGCCAGCGGGGAAAAGTGATGCTGGTTCTCACTGCCTCCTGGAACCTCTTCAAATGCCCCAGACAATTTGGCCCTCTCTGCTTTCCTGCGGACTCCATCCTCAAAAGCACCTGTTTTCGCTTTCGGCAGCCTCCGGAGCAAAAAAGACAAACGTCCAGCTTTTGCTGCCACAGCAAAGGTGCCAGCGGGTAAAAGTGATGCTGGTCCTCACTGCCTCCTGGAACCCCTTCAAATGCCACAGACAATTTGGCCCTCTCTGCTTTCCTGCAGACTCTATCCTCAAAAGCACCTTTTTTCACTTTCGGCGCCCTCCGGTGGTAAAAGGACAAACGTCCAGGTTTTGCTGCCACAGCAAAGGTGCCAGAGGGGAAAAGTAATGCTGGTTCTCACTGCCTCCTGGAACCTCTTCAAATGCCACAGACAATTTGGCCCTCTCTGCTTTCCTGCGGACTCCATCCTCAAAAGCACCTGTTTTCGCTTTCGGCAGCCTCTGGAGCAAAAAAGACAAACGTCCAGCTTTTGCTGCCACAGCAAAGGTGCCAGCGGGGAAAAGTAATGCTGGTTCTCACTGTCTCCTGGAACCTCTTCAAATGCCCCAGACAATTTGGCCCTCTCTGCTTTCCTGCGGACTCCATCCTCTAAAGCACCTGTTTTCGCTTCCGGCAGCCTCCGGAGCAAAAAAGACAAACGTCCAGCTTTTGCTGCCACAGCAAAGGTGCCAGCGGGGAAAAGTAATGCTGGTTCTCACTGCCTCCTTGAACCTCTACAAATGCCACAGACAATTTGGCCCTCTCTGCTTTCCTGCGTACTCCATCCTCAAAAGCACCTGTTTTCGCTTTCGGCAGCCTCCGGAGCAAAAAAGACAAACGTCCAGCTTTTGCTGCCACAGCAAAAGTGCCAGCGGGGAAAAGTAATGCTGGTTCTCACTGCCTCCTGGAACCCCTTAAAATGCCACAGACAATTTGGCCCTCTCTGCTTTCCTGCGGACTCCATCCTCAAAAGCACCTGTCTTCGCTTTCGGCAGCCTCCGGAGCAAAAAAGACAAACGTCCAGCTTTTGCTGCCACAGCAAAGGTGACAGCGGGGAAAAGTAATGCTGGTTCTCACTCTCTCCTGGAACCTCTTCAAATGCCCCAGACAATTTGGCCCTCTCTGCTTTCCTGCGGACTCCATCCTCAAAAGCACCTGTCTTCGCTTTCGGCAACGTCAGGAGCAAAAAAGACAAACGTCCAGCTTTTGCTGCCACAGCAAAGGTGCCAGCGGGGAGAAGTAATGCTGGTTCTCACTGCCTCCTGGAACCTCTTCAAATGCCACAGACAATTTGGTCCTCTCTGCTTTCCTGCGGACTCCATCCTCAAAAGCGCCTGTTTTCGCTTTCGGCAACCTCCGGTGGTAAAAAGACAAACGTCCAGCTTTTGCTGCCACAGCAAAGGTGCCAGTGGGGAAAAGTGATGCTGGTCCTCATTGCCTCCTTGAACCTCTTCAAATGCCATAGACAATTTGGCCCTCTCTGCTTTCCTGCGGACTCCATCTTCAAAAGCACCTGTTTTCTCTTTCGGCAACGTCAGGAGCAAAAAAGACAAACGTCCAGCTTTTGCTGCCACAGCAAAGGTGCCAGCGGGGAAAAGTGATGCTGGTTCTCACTGCCTCCTGGAACCTCTTCAAATGCCACAGACAATTTGGTCCTCTCTGCTTTCCTGCGGACTCCATCCTCAAAAGCATCTGTTTTCGCTTTCGGCAGCCTCCGGAGCAAAAAAGACAAACGTCCAGCTTTTGCTGCCACAGCAAAGGTGCCAGCGGGGAAAAGTGATGCTGGTCCTCACTGCCTCCTGGAACCCCTTCAAATGCCCCAGACAATTTAGCCCTCTCTGCTTTCCTGCGGACTCCATCCTCAAAAGCACCTGTTTTCGCTTTCGGCAGCCTCCGGAGCAAAAAAGACAAACGTCCAGGTTTTGCTGCCACAGCAAAGGTGCCAGCGGGGAAAAGTGATGCTGGTTCTCACTGCCTCCTGGAACCTCTTCAAATGCCCCAGACAATTTGGCCCTCTCTGCTTTCCTGCGGACTCCATCCTCAAAAGCACCTGTTTTCGCTTTCGGCAGCCTCCGGAGCAAAAAAGACAAACGTCCAGCTTTTGCTGCCACAGCAAAGGTGCCAGCGGGTAAAAGTGATGCTGGTCCTCACTGCCTCCTGGAACCCCTTCAAATGCCACAGACAATTTGGCCCTCTCTGCTTTCCTGCGGACTCCATCCTCAAAAGCACCTTTTTTCGCTTTCGGCAACCTCCGCAGCAAAAAAGACAAACGTCCAGCTTTTGCTGCCACAGCAAAGGTGCCAGCGGGGAAAAGTGATGCTGGTCCTCACTGCCTCCTGGAACCCCTTAAAATGCCCCTGACAATTTGGCCCTCTCTGCTTTCCTGTGGACTCCATCCTCAAAAGCACCTGTTTTCACTTTCGGCAGCCTCCGGAGCAAAAAAGACAAACGTCCAGCTTTTGCTGCCACAGCAAAGGTGCCAGCGGGGAAAAGTAATGCTGGTTCTCACTGCCTCCTGGAACCCCTTCAAATGCCACAGACAATTTGGCCCTCTCTGCTTTCCTGTGGACTCCATCCTCAAAAGCACCTTTTTTCGCTTTCGGCAACCTCCGCAGCAAAAAAGACAAACGTCCAGCTTTTGCTGCCACAGCAAAGGTGCCAGCGGGGAAAAGTGATGCTGGTCCTCATTGCCTCCTTGAACCTCTACAAATGCCATAGACAATTTGGCCCTCTCTGCTTTCCTGCGGACTCCATCCTCAAAAGCACCTGTTTTCGCTTTCGGCAACGTCAGGAGCAAAAAAGACAAACGTCCAGCTTTTGCTGCCACAGCAAAGGTGCCAGCGGGGAAAAGTGATGCTGGTCCTCACTGCCTCCTGGAACCCCTTAAAATGCCCCAGGCAATTTGGCCCTCTCTGCTTTCCTGTGGACTCCATCCTCAAAAGCACCTGTTTTCGCTTTCGGCAGCCTCCGGAGCAAAAAAGACAAACGTCCAGCTTTTGCTGCCACAGCAAAGGTGCCAGCGGAGAAAAGTAATGCTTGTTCTCACTGCCTCCTGGAACTCTTTCAAATGCCACAGACAATTTGGCCCTCTCTGCTTTCCTGCGGACTCCATCCTCAAAAGCACCTGTTTTCGCTTTCGGCAGCCTCCGGAGCAAAAAAGACAAACGTCCAGCTTTTGCTGCCACAGCAAAGGTGCCAGCGGGGAAAAGTAATGCTGGTTCTCACTGCCTCCTGGAACCCCTTCAAATGCCACAGACAATTTGGCCCTCTCTGCTTTCCTGCGGACTCCATCCTCAAAAGGACCTGTCTTCGCTTTCGGCAACGTCAGGAGCAAAAAAGACAAACGTCCAGCTTTTGCTGCCACAGCAAAGGTGCCAGCGGGTAAAAGTGATGCTGGTACTCACTGCCTCCTGGAACCCCTTCAAATGCCCCAGACAATTTGGCCCTCTCTGCTTTCCTGCGGACTCCATCCTCAAAAGCACCTGTTTTCGCTTTCGGCAGCCTCCGGAGCAAAAAAGACAAACGTCCAGCTTTTGCTGCCACAGCAAAGGTGCCAGCGGGGAAAAGTGATGCTGGTTCTCACTGCCTCCTGGAACCTCTTCAAATGCCCCAGACAATTTGGCCCTCTCTGCTTTCCTGCGGACTCCATCCTCAAAAGCACCTGTTTTCGCTTTCGGCAGCCTCCGGAGCAAAAAAGACAAACGTCCAGCTTTTGCTGCCACAGCAAATGTGCCAGCGGAGAAAAGTAATGCTTGTTCTCACTGCCTCCTGGAACCCTTTCAAATGCCACAGACAATTTGGCCCTCTCTGCTTTCCTGCGGACTCCATCCTCAAAAGCACCTGTTTTCGCTTTCGGCAGCCTCCGGAGCAAAAAAGACAAACGTCCAGCTTTTGCTGCCACAGCAAAGGTGCCAGCGGGGAAAAGTAATGCTGGTTCTCACTGCCTCCTGGAACCCCTTCAAATGCCACAGACAATTTGGCCCTCTCTGCTTTCCTGCGGACTCCATCCTCAAAAGCACCTGTCTTCGCTTTCGGCAACGTCAGGAGCAAAAAAGACAAACGTCCAGCTTTTGCTGCCACAGCAAAGGTGCCAGCGGGTAAAAGTGATGCTGGTCCTCACTGCCTCCTGGAACCCCTTCAAATGCCCCAGACAATTTGGCCCTCTCTGCTTTCCTGCGGACTCCATCCTCAAAAGCACCTGTTTTCGCTTTCGGCAGCCTCTGGAGCAAAAAAGACAAACGTCCAGGTTTTGCTGCCACAGCAAAGGTGCCAGCGGGGAAAAGTGATGCTGGTTCTCACTGCCTCCTGGAACCTCTTCAAATGCCCCAGACAATTTGGCCCTCTCTGCTTTCCTGCGGACTCCATCCTCAAAAGCACCTGTTTTCGCTTTCGGCAGCCTCCGGAGCAAAAAAGACAAACGTCCAGCTTTTGCTGCCACAGCAAAGGTGCCAGCGGGTAAAAGTGATGCTGGTCCTCACTGCCTCCTGGAACCCCTTCAAATGCCACAGACAATTTGGCCCTCTCTGCTTTCCTGCGGACTCTATCCTCAAAAGCACCTTTTTTCACTTTCGGCGCCCTCCGGTGGTAAAAGGACAAACGTCCAGCTTTTGCTGCCACAGCAAAGGTGCCAGCGGGGAAAAGTAATGCTGGTTCTCACTGCCTCCTGGAACCTCTTCAAATGCCACAGACAATTTGGCCCTCTCTGCTTTCCTGCGGACTCCATCCTCAAAAGCACCTGTTTTCGCTTTCGGCAGCCTCTGGAGCAAAAAAGACAAACGTCCAGCTTTTGCTGCCACAGCAAAGGTGCCAGCGGGGAAAAGTAATGCTGGTTCTCACTGTCTCCTGGAACCTCTTCAAATGCCCCAGACAATTTGGCCCTCTCTGCTTTCCTGCGGACTCCATCCTCTAAAGCACCTGTTTTCGCTTCCGGCAGCCTCCGGAGCAAAAAAGACAAACGTCCAGCTTTTGCTGCCACAGCAAAGGTGCCAGCGGGGAAAAGTAATGCTGGTTCTCACTGCCTCCTTGAACCTCTTCAAATGCCACAGACAATTTGGCCCTCTCTGCTTTCCTGCGGACTCCATCCTCAAAAGAACCTGTTTTCGCTTTCGGCAGCCTCCGGAGCAAAAAAGACAAACGTCCAGCTTTTGCTGCCACAGCAAAAGTGCCAGCGGGGAAAAGTAATGCTGGTTCTCACTGCCTCCTGGAACCCCTTAAAATGCCCCAGACAATTTGGCCCTCTCTGCTTTCCTGTGGACTCCATCCTCAAAAGCACCTGTTTTTGCTTTCGGCAACCTCAGGAGCAAAAAAGACAAACGTCCAGCTTTTGCTGCCACAGCAAAGGTGCCAGCGGGGAAAAGTAATGCTGGTTCTCACTGCCTCCTGGAACCCCTTAAAATGCCCCAGACAATTTGGCCCTCTCTGCTTTCCTGTGGACTCCATCCTCAAAAGCACCTGTTTTCGTTTTCGGCAGCCTCCGGAGCAAAAAAGACAAACGTCCAGCTTTTGCTGCCACAGCAAAGGTGCCAGCGGGGAAAAGTAATGCTGGTTCTCACTGTCTCCTGGAACCTCTTCAAATGCCACAGACACTTCGGCCCTCTCTGCTTTCCTGCGGACTCCATCCTCAAAAGCACCTTTTTTCGCTTTCGGCAGCCTCCGCAGCAAAAAAGACAAACGTCCAGCTTTTGCTGCCACAGCAAAGGTGCCAGCGGGGAAAAGTGATGCTGGTCCTCATTGCCTCCTTGAACCTGTTCAAATGCCATAGACAATTTGGCCCTCTCTGCTTTCCTGCGGACTCCATCCTCAAAAGCACCTGTTTTCGCTTTCGGCAACGTCAGGAGCAAAAAAGACAAACGTCCAGCTTTTGCTGCCACAGCAAAGGTGCCAGCGGGGAAAAGTGATGCTGGTCCTCACTGCCTCCTGGAACCCCTTAAAATGCCCCAGGCAATTTGGCCCTCTCTGCTTTCCTGTGGACTCCATCCTCAAAAGCACCTGTTTTCGCTTTCGGCAGCCTCCGGAGCAAAAAAGACAAACGTCCAGCTTTTGCTGCCACAGCAAAGGTGCCAGCGGAGAAAAGTAATGCTTGTTCTCACTGCCTCCTGGAACTCTTTCAAATGCCACAGACAATTTGGCCCTCTCTGCTTTCCTGTGGACTCCATCCTCAAAAGCACCTGTTTTCGCTTTCGGCAGCCTCCGGAGCAAAAAAGACAAACGTCCAGCTTTTGCTGCCACAGCAAAGGTGCCAGCGGGGAAAAGTAATGCTGGTTCTCACTGCCTCCTGGAACCCTTTCAAATGCCACAGACAATTTGGCCCTCTCTGCTTTCCTGCGGACTCCATCCTCAAAAGGACCTGTCTTCGCTTTCGGCAACGTCAGGAGCAAAAAAGACAAACGTCCAGCTTTTGCTGCCACAGCAAAGGTGCCAGCGGGTAAAAGTGATGCTGGTCCTCACTGCCTCCTGGAACCCCTTCAAATGCCCCAGACAATTTGGCCCTCTCTGCTTTCCTTCGGACTCCATCCTCAAAAGCACCTGTTTTCGCTTTCGGCAGCCTCCGGAGCAAAAAAGACAAACGTCCAGCTTTTGCTGCCACAGCAAAGGTGCCAGCGGGGAAAAGTGATGCTGGTTCTCACTGCCTCCTGGAACCTCTTCAAATGCCCCAGACAATTTGGCCCTCTCTGCTTTCCTGCGGACTCCATCCTCAAAAGCACCTGTTTTCGCTTTCGGCAGCCTCCGGAGCAAAAAAGACAAACGTCCAGCTTTTGCTGCCACAGCAAAGGTGCCAGCGGGTAAAAGTGATGCTGGTCCTCACTGCCTCCTGGAACCCCTTCAAATGCCACAGACAATTTGGCCCTCTCTGCTTTCCTGCGGACTCTATCCTTCAAAGCACCTTTTTTCACTTTCGGCGCTTTCCGGTGGTAAAAGTACAAACGTCCAGGTTTTGCTGCCACAGCAAAGGTGCCAGCGGGGAAAAGTAATGCTGGTTCTCACTGCCTCCTGGAACCTCTTCAAATGCCACAGACAATTTGGCCCTCTCTGCTTTCCTGCGGACTCCATCCTCAAAAGCACCTGTTTTCGCTTTCGGCAGCCTCTGGAGCAAAAAAGACAAACGTCCAGCTTTTGCTGCCACAGCAAAGGTACCAGCGGGGAAAAGTAATGCTGGTTCTCACTGTCTCCTGGAACCTCTTCAAATGCCCTAGACAATTTGGCCCTCTCTGCTTTCC
>NW_028127084.1:0-48607 GCF_965231255.1 Vanellus vanellus
GGTTCCAGGAGGCAGTGGAGAAGCAGCATCACTTTTTCCCCGCTGGCACCTTTGCTGTGGCAGCAAAAGCTGGACGTTTGTCTTTTTTGCTCCAAACAGCGGCGAAAGTGAAAAAAGGTGCTTTTGAGGCTAGAGTGCGCAGGAAAGCAGAGAGGGCCAAATTGTCTGGGGCTTTTGAAGGGGTTCCAGGAGGCAGTGAGAAGCAGCATCACTTTTCCCCGCTGGCACCTTTGCTGTGGCAGCAAAAAGCTGGACGTTTGTCTTTTTTGCTCCAAACATCGGCGAAAGTGAAAAAAGGTGCTTTTGAGGCTAGAGTGCGCAGGAAAGCAGAGAGGGCCAAAATTGTGTGGGGCATTTGAAGGGGTTCCAGGAGGCAGTGAGAAGCAGCATCACTTTTCCCCGCTGGCACCTTTGCTGTGGCAGCAAAAGCTGGACGTTTGTCTTTTTTGCTCCAAACAGCGCCGAAAGTGAAAAAAGGTGCTTTTGAGGATAGACTTTTCAGGAAAGCAGAGAGGGCCAAATTGTCTGGGGCATTTGAAGGGGTTCCAGGAGGCAGTGAGAAGCAGCATCACTTTTCCCCGCTGGCACCTTTGCTGTGGCAGCAAAAGCTGGACGTTTGTCTTTTATGCTCCAAACAGCGCCGAAAGTGAAAAAAGGTGCTTTTGAGGATAGCGTGCGCAGGAAAGCAGAGAGGGCCAAATTGTCTGGGGCATTTGAAGGGGTTCCAGGAGGCAGTGAGAAACAGCATCACTTTTCCCCGCTGGCACCTTTGCTGTGGCAGCAAAAGCTGGACGTTTGTTTTTTATGCTCCAAACAGCGCCGAAAGTGAAAAAAGGTGCTTTTGAGGCTACAGTGCGCAGGAAAGCAGAGAGGGCCAAATTATGTGGGGCATTTGAAGGGGTTCCAGGAGGCAGTGAGAAGCAGCATCACTTTTCCCCGCTGGCACCTTTGCTGTGGCAGCAAAAGCTGGACGTTTGTCTTTTTTGCTGCAAACAGCGCCGAAAGTGAAAAAAGGTGCTTTTGAGGATAGAGTGCGCAGGAAAGCAGAGAGGGCCAAATTGTCTGGGGCATTTGAAGGGGTTCCAAGAGGCAGTGAGAAGCAGCATCACTTTTCCCCGCTGGCACCTTTGCTGTGGCAGCAAAAGCTGGACGTTTGTCTTTTTTGCTCCAAAGAGCGCCGAAAGTGAAAAAAGGTGCTTTTGAGGATAGACTTTTCAGGAAAGCAGAGAGGGCCAAATTGTCTGGGGCATTTGAAGGGGTTCCAGGAGGCAGTGAGAAGCAGCATCACTTTTCCCCGCTGGCACCTTTGCTGTGGCAGCAAAAGCTGGACGTTTGTCTTTTTTGCTCCAAACAGCACCGAAAGTGAAAAAAGGTGCTTTTGAGGATAGCGTGCGCAGGAAAGCAGAGAGGGCCAAATTATGTGGGGCATTTGAAGGGGTTCCAGGAGGCAGTGAGAAGCAGCATCACTTTTCCCCGCTGGCACCTTTGCTGTGGCAGCAAAAGCTGGACGTTTGTCTTTTTTGCTTCAAACAACGCCGAAAGTGAAAAAAAGGTGCTTTTGAGGATAGAGTGCGCAGGAAAGAAGAGAGGGCCAAATTGTCTGGGGCATTTGAAGGGGTTCCAGGAGGCAGTGAGAAGCAGCATCACTTTTCCCCGCTGGCACCTTTGCTGTGGCAGCAAAAGCTGGACGTTTGTCTTTTTTGCTCCAAACAGCGCCGAAAGTGAAAAAAGGTGCTTTTGAGGATAGCGTGCGCAGGAAAGCAGAGAGGGCCAAATTATCTGGGGCATTTGAAGGGGTTCCAAGAGGCAGTGAGAAGCAGCATCACTTTTCCCCGCTGGCACCTTTGCTGTGGCAGCAAAAGCTGGACGTTTGTCTTTTTTTGCTACAAACAGCGCCGAAAGTGAAAAAAGGTGCTTTTGAGGATAGATTTTCAGGAAAGCAGAGAGGGCCAAATTGTGTGGGGCATTTGAAGGGGTTCCAGGAGGCAGTGAGAAGCAGCATCACTTTTCCCCGCTGGCACCTTTGCTGTGGCAGCAAAAGCTGGACGTTTGTCTTTTTTGCTTCAAACAGCGCCGAAAGTGAAAAAAGGTGCTTTTGAGGATGGAGTGCGCAGGAAAGCAGAGAGGGCCAAATTGTGTGGGGCATTTGAAGGGGTTCCAGGAGGCAGTGAGAAGCAGCATCACTTTTCCATGCTGGCACCTTTGCTGTGGCAGCAAAAGCTGGACGTTTGTCTTTTTTGCTCCAAACAGCGCCGAAAGTGAAAAAAGGTGCTTTTGAGGATAGACTTTTCAGGAAAGCAGAGAGGGCCAAATTGTGTGGGGCATTTGAAGGGGTTCCAGGAGGCAGTGAGAAGCAGCATCACTTTTCCCCGCTGGCACCTTTGCTGTGGCAGCAAAAGCTGGACGTTTGTCTTTTTTGCTCCAAACAGCGGCGAAAGTGAAAAAAGGTGCTTTTGAGGCTAGAGTGCGCAGGAAAGCAGAGAGGGCCAA
The DNA here is from genome assembly GCF_965231255.1 of Vanellus vanellus. Taxonomy (NCBI): domain Eukaryota; kingdom Metazoa; phylum Chordata; class Aves; order Charadriiformes; family Charadriidae; genus Vanellus; species Vanellus vanellus. The sequence goes on from NW_028127084.1 coordinate 2,491, forward strand.
ATTGTCTGGGGCATTTCAAGGGGTTCCAGGAGGCAGTGAGAAGCAGCATCACTTTTCCCCGCTGGCACCTTTGCTGTGGCAGCAAAAGCTGGACGTTTGTCTTTTTTGCTCCAAACAGCGCCGAAAGTGAAAAAAGGTGCTTTTGAGGATAGAGTGCGCAGGAAAGCAGAGAGGGCCAAATTGTCTGGGGCATTTGAAGGGGTTCCAGGAGGCAGTGAGAAGCAGCATCACTTTTCCCCGCTGGCACCTTTGCTGTGGCAGCAAAAGCTGGACGTTTGTCTTTTTTGCTCCAAACAACGCCGAAAGTGAAAAAAGGTGCTTTTGAGGCTAGAGTGCGCAGGAAAGCAGAGAGGGCCAAATTGTCTGGGGCTTTTGAAGGGGTTCCAGGAGGCAGTGAGAAGCAGCATCACTTTTCCCCGCTGGCACCTTTGCTGTGGCAGCAAAAGCTGGACGTTTGTCTTTTTTGCTCCAAAGAGCGCCGAAAGTGAAAAAAGGTGCTTTTGAGGATAGACTTTTCAGGAAAGCAGAGAGGGCCAAATTGTGTGGGGCATTTGAAGGGGTTCCAGGAGGCAGTGAGAAGCAGCATCACTTTTCCCCGCTGGCACCTTTGCTGTGGCAGCAAAAGCTGGACGTTTGTCTTTTTTGCTCCAAAGAGCGCCGAAAGTGAAAAAAGGTGCTTTTGAGGATAGACTTTTCAGGAAAGCAGAGAGGGCCAAATTGTGTGGGGCATTTGAAGGGGTTCCAGGAGGCAGTGAGAAGCAGCATCACTTTTCCCCGCTGGCACCTTTGCTGTGGCAGCAAAAGCTGGACGTTTGTCTTTTTTGCTCCAAACAGCACCGAAAGTGAAAAAAGGTGCTTTTGAGGATAGCGTGCGCAGGAAAGCAGAGAGGGCCAAATTATGTGGGGCATTTGAAGGGGTTCCAGGAGGCAGTGAGAAGCAGCATCACTTTTCCCCGCTGGCACCTTTGCTGTGGCAGCAAAAGCTGGACGTTTGTCTTTTTTGCTTCAAACAACGCCGAAAGTGAAAAAAGGTGCTTTTGAGGATAGAGTGCGCAGGAAAGAAGAGAGGGCCAAATTGTCTGGGGCATTTGAAGGGGTTCCAGGAGGCAGTGAGAAGCAGCATCACTTTTCCCCGCTGGCACCTTTGCTGTGGCAGCAAAAGCTGGACGTTTGTCTTTTTTGCTCCAAACAGCGCCGAAAGTGAAAAAAGGTGCTTTTGAGGATAGCGTGCGCAGGAAAGCAGAGAGGGCCAAATTATCTGGGGCATTTGAAGGGGTTCCAAGAGGCAGTGAGAAGCAGCATCACTTTTCCCCGCTGGCACCTTTGCTGTGGCAGCAAAAGCTGGACGTTTGTCTTTTTTGCTACAAACAGCGCCGAAAGTGAAAAAAGGTGCTTTTGAGGATAGATTTTCAGGAAAGCAGAGAGGGCCAAATTGTGTGGGGCATTTGAAGGGGTTCCAGGAGGCAGTGAGAAGCAGCATCACTTTTCCCCGCTGGCACCTTTGCTGTGGCAGCAAAAGCTGGACGTTTGTCTTTTTTGCTTCAAACAGCGCCGAAAGTGAAAAAAGGTGCTTTTGAGGATGGAGTGCGCAGGAAAGCAGAGAGGGCCAAATTGTGTGGGGCATTTGAAGGGGTTCCAGGAGGCAGTGAGAAGCAGCATCACTTTTCCATGCTGGCACCTTTGCTGTGGCAGCAAAAGCTGGACGTTTGTCTTTTTTGCTCCAAACAGCGCCGAAAGTGAAAAAAGGTGCTTTTGAGGATAGACTTTTCAGGAAAGCAGAGAGGGCCAAATTGTGTGGGGCATTTGAAGGGGTTCCAGGAGGCAGTGAGAAGCAGCATCACTTTTCCCCGCTGGCACCTTTGCTGTGGCAGCAAAAGCTGGACGTTTGTCTTTTTTGCTCCAAACAGCGGCGAAAGTGAAAAAAGGTGCTTTTGAGGCTAGAGTGCGCAGGAAAGCAGAGAGGGCCAAATTGTCTGGGGCATTTGAAGGGGTTCCAGGAGGCAGTGAGAAGCAGCATCACTTTTCCCCGCTGGCACCTTTGCTGTGGCAGCAAAAGCTGGACGTTTGTCTTTTTTGCTCCAAACAGCGCCGAAAGTGAAAAAAGGTGCTTTTGAGGCTAGAGTGCGCAGGAAAGCAGAGAGGGCCAAATTGTCTGGGGCATTTGAAGGGGTTCCAGGAGGCAGTGAGAAGCAGCATCACTTTTCCCCGCTGGCACCTTTGCTGTGGCAGCAAAAGCTGGACGTTTGTCTTTTTTGCTCCAAACAACGCCGAAAGTGAAAAAAGGTGCTTTTGAGGCTAGAGTGCGCAGGAAAGCAGAGAGGGCCAAATTGTCTGGGGCTTTTGAAGGGGTTCCAGGAGGCAGTGAGAAGCAGCATCACTTTTCCCCGCTGGCACCTTTGCTGTGGCAGCAAAAGCTGGACGTTTGTCTTTTTTGCTCCAAAGAGCGCCGAAAGTGAAAAAAGGTGCTTTTGAGGATAGACTTTTCAGGAAAGCAGAGAGGGCCAAATTGTGTGGGGCATTTGAAGGGGTTCCAGGAGGCAGTGAGAAGCAGCATCACTTTTCCCCGCTGGCACCTTTGCTGTGGCAGCAAAAGCTGGACGTTTGTCTTTTTTGCTCCAAACATCGGCGAAAGTGAAAAAAGGTGCTTTTGAGGCTAGAGTGCGCAGGAAAGCAGAGAGGGCCAAATTGTGTGGGGCATTTGAAGGGGTTCCAGGAGGCAGTGAGAAGCAGCATCACTTTTCCCCGCTGGCACCTTTGCTGTGGCAGCAAAAGCTGGACGTTTGTCTTTTTTGCTCCAAACAGCGCCGAAAGTGAAAAAAGGTGCTTTTGAGGATAGACTTTTCAGGAAAGCAGAGAGGGCCAAATTGTCTGGGGCATTTGAAGGGGTTCCAAGAGGCAGTGAGAAGCAGCATCACTTTTCCCCGCTGGCACCTTTGCTGTGGCAGCAAAAGCTGGACGTTTGTCTTTTTTGCTCCAAACAGCGCCGAAAGTGAAAAAAGGTGCTTTTGAGGATAGACTTTTCAGGAAAGCAGAGAGGGCCAAATTGTCTGGGGCATTTGAAGGGGTTCCAGGAGGCAGTGAGAAGCAGCATCACTTTTCCCCGCTGGCACCTTTGCTGTGGCAGCAAAAGCTGGACGTTTGTCTTTTTTGCTCCAAACAGCACCGAAAGTGAAAAAAGGTGCTTTTGAGGATAGCGTGCGCAGGAAAGCAGAGAGGGCCAAATTATGTGGGGCATTTGAAGGGGTTCCAGGAGGCAGTGAGAAGCAGCATCACTTTTCCCCGCTGGCACCTTTGCTGTGGCAGCAAAAGCTGGATGTTTGTCTTTTTTGCTTCAAACAACGCCGAAAGTGAAAAAAGGTGCTTTTGAGGATAGAGTGCGCAGGAAAGAAGAGAGGGCCAAATTGTCTGGGGCATTTGAAGGGGTTCCAGGAGGCAGTGAGAAGCAGCATCACTTTTCCCCGCTGGCACCTTTGCTGTGGCAGCAAAAGCTGGACGTTTGTCTTTTTTGCTCCAAACAGCGCCGAAAGTGAAAAAAGGTGCTTTTGAGGATAGCGTGCGCAGGAAAGCAGAGAGGGCCAAATTATCTGGGGCATTTGAAGGGGTTCCAAGAGGCAGTGAGAAGCAGCATCACTTTTCCCCGCTGGCACCTTTGCTGTGGCAGCAAAAGCTGGACGTTTGTCTTTTTTGCTACAAACAGCGCCGAAAGTGAAAAAAGGTGCTTTTGAGGATAGACTTTTCAGGAAAGCAGAGAGGGCCAAATTGTCTGGGGCATTTGAAGGGGTTCCAGGAGGCAGTGAGAAGCAGCATCACTTTCCCCGCTGGCACCTTTGCTGTGGCAGCAAAAGCTGGACGTTTGTCTTTTTTGCTTCAAACAGCGCCGAAAGTGAAAAAAGGTGCTTTTGAGGATGGAGTGCGCAGGAAAGCAGAGAGGGCCAAATTGTGTGGGGCATTTGAAGGGGTTCCAGGAGGCAGTGAGAAGCAGCATCACTTTTCCATGCTGGCACCTTTGCTGTGGCAGCAAAAGCTGGACGTTTGTCTTTTTTGCTCCAAACAGCGCCGAAAGTGAAAAAAGGTGCTTTTGAGGATAGACTTTTCAGGAAAGCAGAGAGGGCCAAATTGTGTGGGGCATTTGAAGGGGTTCCAGGAGGCAGTGAGAAGCAGCATCACTTTTCCCCGCTGGCACCTTTGCTGTGGCAGCAAAAGCTGGACGTTTGTCTTTTTTGCTCCAAACAGCGGCGAAAGTGAAAAAAGGTGCTTTTGAGGCTAGAGTGCGCAGGAAAGCAGAGAGGGCCAAATTGTCTGGGGCATTTGAAGGGGTTCCAGGAGGCAGTGAGAAGCAGCATCACTTTTCCCCGCTGGCACCTTTGCTGTGGCAGCAAAAGCTGGACGTTTGTCTTTTTTGCTCCAAACAGCGCCGAAAGTGAAAAAAGGTGCTTTTGAGGATAGACTTTTCAGGAAAGCAGAGAGGGCCAAATTGTGTGGGGCATTTGAAGGGGTTCCAGGAGGCAGTGAGAAGCAGCATCACTTTTCCCCGCTGGCACCTTTGCTGTGGCAGCAAAAGCTGGACGTTTGTCTTTTTTGCTCCAAACAACGCCGAAAGTGAAAAAAGGTGCTTTTGAGGCTAGAGTGCGCAGGAAAGCAGAGAGGGCCAAATTGTCTGGGGCTTTTGAAGGGGTTCCAGGAGGCAGTGAGAAGCAGCATCACTTTTCCCCGCTGGCACCTTTGCTGTGGCAGCAAAAGCTGGACGTTTGTCTTTTTTGCTCCAAAGAGCGCCGAAAGTGAAAAAAGGTGCTTTTGAGGATAGACTTTTCAGGAAAGCAGAGAGGGCCAAATTGTGTGGGGCATTTGAAGGGGTTCCAGGAGGCAGTGAGAAGCAGCATCACTTTTCCCCGCTGGCACCTTTGCTGTGGCAGCAAAAGCTGGACGTTTGTCTTTTTTGCTCCAAACATCAGCGAAAGTGAAAAAAGGTGCTTTTGAGGCTAGAGTGCGCAGGAAAGCAGAGAGGGCCAAATTGTGTGGGGCATTTGAAGGGGTTCCAGGAGGCAGTGAGAAGCAGCATCACTTTTCCCCGCTGGCACCTTTGCTGTGGCAGCAAAAGCTGGACGTTTGTCTTTTTTGCTCCAAACAGCGCCGAAAGTGAAAAAAGGTGCTTTTGAGGATAGACTTTTCAGGAAAGCAGAGAGGGCCAAATTGTGTGGGGCATTTGAAGGGGTTCCAGGAGGCAGTGAGAAGCAGCATCACTTTTCCCCGCTGGCACCTTTGCTGTGGCAGCAAAAGCTGGACGTTTGTCTTTTTTGCTCCAAACAGCGCCGAAAGTGAAAAAAGGTGCTTTTGAGGATAGCGTGCGCAGGAAAGCAGAGAGGGCCAAATTGTCTGGGGCATTTGAAGGGGTTCCAGGAGGCAGTGAGAAACAGCATCACTTTTCCCCGCTGGCACCTTTGCTGTGGCAGCAAAAGCTGGACGTTTGTCTTTTATGCTCCAAACAGCGCCGAAAGTGAAAAAAGGTGCTTTTGAGGCTACAGTGCGCAGGAAAGCAGAGAGGGCCAAATTATGTGGGGCATTTGAAGGGGTTCCAGGAGGCAGTGAGAAGCAGCATCACTTTTCCCCGCTGGCACCTTTGCTGTGGCAGCAAAAGCTGGACGTTTGTCTTTTTTGCTCCAAACAGCGCCGAAAGTGAAAAAAGGTGCTTTTGAGGATAGACTTTTCAGGAAAGCAGAGAGGGCCAAATTATGTGGGGCATTTGAAGGGGTTCCAGGAGGCAGTGAGAAGCAGCATCACTTTTCCCCGCTGGCACCTTTGCTGTGGCAGCAAAAGCTGGACGTTTGTCTTTTTGGCTCCAAACAGCGCCGAAAGTGAAAAAAGGTGCTTTTGAGGATAGCGTGCGCAGGAAAGCAGAGAGGGCCAAATTATGTGGGGCATTTGAAGGGGTTCCAGGAGGCAGTGAGAAGCAGCATCACTTTTCCCCGCTGGCACCTTTGCTGTGGCAGCAAAAGCTGGACGTTTGTCTTTTTTGCTTCAAACAACGCCGAAAGTGAAAAAAGGTGCTTTTGAGGATAGAGTGCGCAGGAAAGAAGAGAGGGCCAAATTGTCTGGGGCATTTGAAGGGGTTCCAGGAGGCAGTGAGAAGCAGCATCACTTTTCCCCGCTGGCACCTTTGCTGTGGCAGCAAAAGCTGGACGTTTGTCTTTTTTGCTCCAAACAGCGCCGAAAGTGAAAAAAGGTGATTTTGAGGATAGCGTGCGCAGGAAAGCAGAGAGGGCCAAATTATCTGGGGCATTTGAAGGGGTTCCAAGAGGCAGTGAGAAGCAGCATCACTTTTCCCCGCTGGCACCTTTGCTGTGGCAGCAAAAGCTGGACGTTTGTCTTTTTTGCTACAAACAGCGCCGAAAGTGAAAAAAGGTGCTTTTGAGGATAGATTTTCAGGAAAGCAGAGAGGGCCAAATTGTGTGGGGCATTTGAAGGGGTTCCAGGAGGCAGTGAGAAGCAGCATCACTTTTCCCCGCTGGCACCTTTGCTGTGGCAGCAAAAGCTGGACGTTTGTCTTTTTTGCTCCGGAGGGCGCCGAAAGTGAAAAAAGGTGCTTTTGAGGATGGAGTGCGCAGGAAAGCAGAGAGGGCCAAATTGTGTGGGGCATTTGAAGGGGTTCCAGGAGGCAGTGAGAAGCAGCATCACTTTTCCATGCTGGCACCTTTGCTGTGGCAGCAAAAGCTGGACGTTTGTCTTTTTTGCTCCAAAGAGCGCCGAAAGTGAAAAAAGGTGCTTTTGAGGATAGACTTTTCAGGAAAGCAGAGAGGGCCAAATTGTGTGGGGCATTTGAAGGGGTTCCAGGAGGCAGTGAGAAGCAGCATCACTTTTCCCCGCTGGCACCTTTGCTGTGGCAGCAAAAGCTGGACGTTTGTCTTTTTTGCTCCAAACAGCGCCGAAAGTGAAAAAAGGTGCTTTTGAGGATAGAGTGCGCAGGAAAGCAGAGAGGGCCAAATTGTCTGGGGCATTTGAAGGGGTTCCAGGAGGCAGTGAGAAGCAGCATCACTTTTCCCCGCTGGCACCTTTGCTGTGGCAGCAAAAGCTGGACGTTTGTCTTTTTTGCTCCAAACAGCGGCGAAAGTGAAAAAAGGTGCTTTTGAGGCTAGAGTGCGCAGGAAAGCAGAGAGGGCCAAATTGTGTGGGGCATTTGAAGGGGTTCCAGGAGGCAGTGAGAAGCAGCATCACTTTTCCCCGCTGGCACCTTTGCTGTGGCAGCAAAAGCTGGACGTGTGTCTTTTTTGCTTCAAACAGCGCCGAAAGTGAAAAAAGGTGCTTTTGAGGATAGACTTTTCAGGAAAGCAGAGAGGGCCAAATTGTCTGGGGCATTTGAAGGGGTTCCAGGAGGCAGTGAGAAGCAGCATCACTTTTCCCCGCTGGCACCTTTGCTGTGGCAGCAAAAGCTGGACGTTTGTCTTTTTTGCTCCAAACAGCGCCGAAAGTGAAAAAAGGTGCTTTTGAGGATAGCGTGCGCAGGAAAGCAGAGAGGGCCAAATTGTCTGGGGCATTTGAAGGGGTTCCAGGAGGCAGTGAGAAGCAGCATCACTTTTCCCCGCTGGCACCTTTGCTGTGGCAGCAAAAGCTGGACGTTTGTCTTTTTTGCTCCAAACAGCGCCGAAAGTGAAAAAAGGTGCTTTTGAGGATAGCGTGCGCAGGAAAGCAGAGAGGGCCAAATTATGTGGGGCATTTGAAGGGGTTCCAGGAGGCAGTGAGAAGCAGCATCACTTTTCCCCGCTGACACCTTTGCTGTGGCAGCAAAAGCTGGACGTTTGTCTTTTTTGCTCCAAACAGCGCCGAAAGTGAAAAAAGGTGCTTTTGAGGATAGCGTGCGCAGGAAAGCAGAGAGGGCCAAATTATCTGGGGCATTTGAAGGGGTTCCAAGAGGCAGTGAGAAGCAGCATCACTTTTCCCCGCTGGCACCTTTGCTGTGGCAGCAAAAGCTGGACGTTTGTCTTTTTTGCTACAAACAGCGCCGAAAGTGAAAAAAGGTGCTTTTGAGGATAGAGTGCGCAGGAAAGCAGAGAGGGCCAAATTGTCTGGGGCATTTGAAGGGGTTCCAGGAGGCAGTGAGAAGCAGCATCACTTTTCCCCGCTGGCACCTTTGCTGTGGCAGCAAAAGCTGGACGTTTGTCTTTTTTGCTCCAAACAGCGCCGAAAGTGAAAAAAGGTGCTTTTGAGGATAGACTTTTCAGGAAAGCAGAGAGGGCCAAATTGTGTGGGGCATTTGAAGGGGTTCCAGGAGGCAGTGAGAAGCAGCATCACTTTTCCCCGCTGGCACCTTTGCTGTGGCAGCAAAAGCTGGACGTTTGTCTTTTTTGCTCCAAACAGCGCCGAAAGTGAAAAAAGGTGCTTTTGAGGATAGCGTGCGCAGGAAAGCAGAGAGGGCCAAATTGTGTGGGGCATTTGAAGGGGTTCCAGGAGGCAGTGAGAAGCAGCATCACTTTTCCCCGCTGGCACCTTTGCTGTGGCAGCAAAAGCTGGACGTTTGTCTTTTTTGCTCCAAACAGCGCCGAAAGTGAAAAAAGGTGCTTTTGAGGATAGCGTGCGCAGGAAAGCAGAGAGGGCCAAATTATGTGGGGCATTTGAAGGGGTTCCAGGAGGCAGTGAGAAGCAGCATCACTTTTCCCCGCTGACACCTTTGCTGTGGCAGCAAAAGCTGGACGTTTGTCTTTTTTGCTCCAAACAGCGGCGAAAGTGAAAAAAGGTGCTTTTGAGGATAGCGTGCGCAGGAAAGCAGAGAGGGCCAAATTGTGTGGGGCATTTGAAGGGGTTCCAAGAGGCAGTGAGAAGCAGCATCACTTTTCCCCGCTGGCACCTTTGCTGTGGCAGCAAAAGCTGGACGTTTGTCTTTTTTGCTACAAACAGCGCCGAAAGTGAAAAAAGGTGCTTTTGAGGATAGAGTGCGCAGGAAAGCAGAGAGGGCCAAATTGTGTGGGGCATTTGAAGGGGTTCCAGGAGGCAGTGAGAAGCAGCATCACTTTTCCCCGCTGGCACCTTTGCTGTGGCAGCAAAAGCTGGACGTTTGTCTTTTTTGCTCCAAACAGCGCCGAAAGTGAAAAAAGGTGCTTTTGAGGATAGACTTTTCAGGAAAGCAGAGAGGGCCAAATTGTCTGGGGCATTTGAAGGGGTTCCAAGAGGCAGTGAGAAGCAGCATCACTTTTCCCCGCTGGCACCTTTGCTGTGACAGCAAAAGCTGGACGTTTGTCTTTTTTGCTTCAACCAGCGCCGAAAGTGAAAAAAGGTGCTTTTGAGGATAGACTTTTCAGGAAAGCAGAGAGGGCCAAATTGTCTGGGGCATTTGAAGGGGTTCCAGGAGGCAGTGAGAAGCAGCATCACTTTTCCCCGCTGGCACCTTTGCTGTGGCAGCAAAAGCTGGACGTTTGTCTTTTATGCTCCAAACAGCGCCGAAAGTGAAAAAAGGTGCTTTTGAGGATAGCGTGCGCAGGAAAGCAGAGAGGGCCAAATTATGTGGGGCATTTGAAGGGGTTCCAGGAGGCAGTGAGAAGCAGCATCACTTTTCCCCGCTGGCACCTTTGCTGTGGCAGCAAAAGCTGGACGTTTGTCTTTTTTGCTTCAAACAACGCCGAAAGTGAAAAAAGGTGCTTTTGAGGATAGAGTGCGCAGGAAAGAAGAGAGGGCTAAATTGTCTGGGGCATTTGAAGGGGTTCCAGGAGGCAGTGAGAAGCAGCATCACTTTTCCCCGCTGGCACCTTTGCTGTGGCAGCAAAAGCTGGACGTTTGTCTTTTTTGCTCCAAACAGCGCCGAAAGTGAAAAAAGGTGCTTTTGAGGATAGACTTTTCAGGAAAGCAGAGAGGGCCAAATTGTGTGGGGCATTTGAAGGGGTTCCAGGAGGCAGTGAGAAGCAGCATCACTTTTCCCCGCTGGCACCTTTGCTGTGGCAGCAAAAGCTGGACGTTTGTCTTTTTTGCTCCAGACGGCGCCGAAAGTGAAAAAAGGTGCTTTTGAGGATGGAGTGCGCAGGAAAGCAGAGAGGGCCAAATTGTGTGGGGCATTTGAAGGGGTTCCAGGAGGCAGTGAGAAGCAGCATCACTTTTCCCCGCTGGCACCTTTGCTGTGGCAGCAAAAGCTGGACGTTTGTCTTTTTTGCTCCAAACAGCGCCGAAAGTGAAAAAAGGTGCTTTTGAGGATAGACTTTTCAGGAAAGCAGAGAGGGCCAAATTGTCTGGGGCATTTGAAGGGGTTCCAGGAGGCAGTGAGAAGCAGCATCACTTTTCCCCGCTGGCACCTTTGCTGTGGCAGCAAAAGCTGGACGTTTGTCTTTTTTGCTCCAAACAGCGCCGAAAGTGAAAAAAGGTGCTTTTGAGGATAGCGTGCGCAGGAAAGCAGAGAGGGCCAAATTATGTGGGGCATTTGAAGGGGTTCCAGGAGGCAGTGAGAAGCAGCATCACTTTTCCCCGCTGGCACCTTTGCTGTGGCAGCAAAAGCTGGACGTTTGTCTTTTTTGCTCCAAACAGCGCCGAAAGTGAAAAAAGGTGCTTTTGAGGATGGAGTGCGCAGGAAAGCAGAGAGGGCCAAATTGTGTGGGGCATTTGAAGGGGTTCCAGGAGGCAGTGAGAAGCAGCATCACTTTTCCCCGCTGGCACCTTTGCTGTGGCAGCAAAAGCTGGACGTTTGTCTTTTTTGCTCCAAACAGCGCCGAAAGTGAAAAAAGGTGCTTTTGAGGATAGACTTTTCAGGAAAGCAGAGAGGGCCAAATTGTGTGGGGCATTTGAAGGGGTTCCAGGAGGCAGTGAGAAGCAGCATCACTTTTCCCTGCTGGCACCTTTGCTGTGGCAGCAAAAGCTGGACGTTTGTCTTTTTTGCTCCAAACAGCGCCGAAAGTGAAAAAAGGTGCTTTTGAGGATAGCGTGCGCAGGAAAGCAGAGAGGGCCAAATTATCTGGGGCATTTGAAGGGGTTCCAGGAGGCAGTGAGAAGCAGCATCACTTTTCCCCGCTGGCACCTTTGCTGTGGCAGCAAAAGCTGGACGTTTGTCTTTTTTGCTCCAAACAGCGCCGAAAGTGAAAAAAGGTGCTTTTGAGGATAGAGTGCGCAGGAAAGCAGAGAGGGCCAAATTGTGTGGGGCATTTGAAGGGGTTCCAGGAGGCAGTGAGAAGCAGCATCATTTTTCCCCGCTGGCACCTTTGCTGTGGCAGCAAAAGCTGGACGTTTGTCTTTTTTGCTCCAAAGAGCGCCGAAAGTGAAAAAAGGTGCTTTTGAGGATAGACTTTTCAGGAAAGCAGAGAGGGCCAAATTGTGTGGGGCATTTGAAGGGGTTCCAGGAGGCAGTGAGAAGCAGCATCACTTTTCCCCGCTGGCACCTTTGCTGTGGCAGCAAAAGCTGGACGTTTGTCTTTTTTGCTCCAAACAGCGCCGAAAGTGAAAAAAGGTGCTTTTGAGGATGGAGTGCGCAGGAAAGCAGAGAGGGCCAAATTGTGTGGGGCATTTGAAGGGGTTCCAGGAGGCAGTGAGAAGCAGCATCACTTTTCCATGCTGGCACCTTTGCTGTGGCAGCAAAAGCTGGACGTTTGTCTTTTTTGCTCCAAAGAGCGCCGAAAGTGAAAAAAGGTGCTTTTGAGGATAGACTTTTCAGGAAAGCAGAGAGGGCCAAATTGTGTGGGGCATTTGAAGGGGTTCCAGGAGGCAGTGAGAAGCAGCATCACTTTTCCCCGCTGGCACCTTTGCTGTGGCAGCAAAAGCTGGACGTTTGTCTTTTTTGCTCCAAACAGCGGCGAAAGTGAAAAAAGGTGCTTTTGAGGATAGACTTTTCAGGAAAGCAGAGAGGGCCAAATTGTCTGGGGCATTTGAAGGGGTTCCAGGAGGCAGTGAGAAGCAGCATCACTTTTCCCTGCTGGCACCTTTGCTGTGGCAGCAAAAGCTGGACGTTTGTCTTTTTTGCTCCAAACAGCGCCGAAAGTGAAAAAAGGTGCTTTTGAGGATAGAGTGCGCAGGAAAGCAGAGAGGGCCAAATTGTCTGGGGCATTTGAAGGGGTTCCAGGAGGCAGTGAGAAGCAGCATCACTTTTCCCCGCTGGCACCTTTGCTGTGGCAGCAAAAGCTGGACGTTTGTCTTTTATGCTCCAAACAGCGCCGAAAGTGAAAAAAGGTGCTTTTGAGGATAGCGTGCGCAGGAAAGCAGAGAGGGCCAAATTATCTGGGGCATTTGAAGGGGTTCCAAGAGGCAGTGAGAAGCAGCATCACTTTTCCCCGCTGGCACCTTTGCTGTGGCAGCAAAAGCTGGACGTTTGTCTTTTTTGCTCCAAACAGCGCCGAAAGTGAAAAAAGGTGCTTTTGAGGATAGAGTGCGCAGGAAAGCAGAGAGGGCCAAATTGTCTGGGGCATTTGAAGGGGTTCCAGGAGGCAGTGAGAAGCAGCATCACTTTTCCCCGCTGGCACCTTTGCTGTGGCAGCAAAAGCTGGACGTTTGTCTTTTTTGCTCCAAACAGCGCCGAAAGTGAAAAAAGGTGCTTTTGAGGCTAGAGTGCTCAGGAAAGCAGAGAGGGCCAAATTGTGTGGGGCATTTGAAGGGGTTCCAGGAGGCAGTGAGGACCAGCATCACTTTTCCCCGCTGGCACCTTTGCTGTGGCAGCAAAAGCTGGACGTTTGTCTTTTTTGCTCCAAAGAGCGCCGAAAGTGAAAAAAGGTGCTTTTGAGGATAGACTTTTCAGGAAAGCAGAGAGGGCCAAATTGTGTGGGGCATTTGAAGGGGTTCCAGGAGGCAGTGAGAAGCAGCATCACTTTTCCCCGCTGGCACCTTTGCTGTGGCAGCAAAAGCTGGACGTTTGTCTTTTTTGCTCCAAACAGCGGCGAAAGTGAAAAAAGGTGCTTTTGAGGCTAGAGTGCGCAGGAAAGCAGAGAGGGCCAAATTGTCTGGGGCATTTGAAGGGGTTCCAGGAGGCAGTGAGAAGCAGCATCACTTTTCCCCGCTGGCACCTTTGCTGTGGCAGCAAAAGCTGGACGTTTGTCTTTTTTGCTCCAAACAGCGCCGAAAGTGAAAAAAGGTGCTTTTGAGGATAGCGTGCGCAGGATAGCAGAGAGGGCCAAATTGTGTGGGGCATTTGAAGGGGTTCCAGGAGGCAGTGAGAAGCAGCATCACTTTTCCCCGCTGGCACCTTTGCTGTGGCAGCAAAAGCTGGACGTTTGTCTTTTTTGCTCCAAACAGCGGCGAAAGTGAAAAAAGGTGCTTTTGAGGATAGACTTTTCAGGAAAGCAGAGAGGGCCAAATTGTGTGGGGCATTTGAAGGGGTTCCAGGAGGCAGTGAGAAGCAGCATCACTTTTCCCCGCTGGCACCTTTGCTGTGGCAGCAAAAGCTGGACGTTTGTCTTTTTTGCTCCAAACAGCGCCGAAAGTGAAAAAAGGTGCTTTTGAGGATAGCGTGCGCAGGAAAGCAGAGAGGGCCAAATTATCTGGGGCATTTGAAGGGGTTCCAGGAGGCAGTGAGAAGCAGCATCACTTTTCCCCGCTGGCACCTTTGCTGTGGCAGCAAAAGCTGGACGTTTGTCTTTTTTGCTCCAAACAGCGCCGAAAGTGAAAAAAGGTGCTTTTGAGGATAGAGTGCGCAGGAAAGCAGAGAGGGCCAAATTGTGTGGGGCATTTGAAGGGGTTCCAGGAGGCAGTGAGAAGCAGCATCATTTTTCCCCGCTGGCACCTTTGCTGTGGCAGCAAAAGCTGGACGTTTGTCTTTTTTGCTCCAAAGAGCGCCGAAAGTGAAAAAAGGTGCTTTTGAGGATAGAGTGCGCAGGAAAGCAGAGAGGGCCAAATTGTCTGGGGCATTTGAAGGGGTTCCAGGAGGCAGTGAGAAGCAGCATCACTTTTCCCCGCTGGCACCTTTGCTGTGGCAGCAAAAGCTGGACGTTTGTCTTTTTTGCTCCAAACAGCGCCGAAAGTGAAAAAAGGTGCTTTTGAGGATAGACTTTTCAGGAAAGCAGAGAGGGCCAAATTGTGTGGGGCATTTGAAGGGGTTCCAGGAGGCAGTGAGAAGCAGCATCACTTTTCCCCGCTGGCACCTTTGCTGTGGCAGCAAAAGCTGGACGTTTGTCTTTTTTGCTCCAAACAGCGCCGAAAGTGAAAAAAGGTGCTTTTGAGGATGGAGTGCGCAGGAAAGCAGAGAGGGCCAAATTGTGTGGGGCATTTGAAGGGGTTCCAGGAGGCAGTGAGAAGCAGCATCACTTTTCCATGCTGGCACCTTTGCTGTGGCAGCAAAAGCTGGACGTTTGTCTTTTTTGCTCCAAAGAGCGCCGAAAGTGAAAAAAGGTGCTTTTGAGGATAGACTTTTCAGGAAAGCAGAGAGGGCCAAATTGTGTGGGGCATTTGAAGGGGTTCCAGGAGGCAGTGAGAAGCAGCATCACTTTTCCCCGCTGGCACCTTTGCTGTGGCAGCAAAAGCTGGACGTTTGTCTTTTTTGCTCCAAACAGCGGCGAAAGTGAAAAAAGGTGCTTTTGAGGATAGACTTTTCAGGAAAGCAGAGAGGGCCAAATTGTCTGGGGCATTTGAAGGGGTTCCAGGAGGCAGTGAGAAGCAGCATCACTTTTCCCTGCTGGCACCTTTGCTGTGGCAGCAAAAGCTGGACGTTTGTCTTTTTTGCTCCAAACAGCGCCGAAAGTGAAAAAAGGTGCTTTTGAGGATAGAGTGCGCAGGAAAGCAGAGAGGGCCAAATTGTCTGGGGCATTTGAAGGGGTTCCAGGAGGCAGTGAGAAGCAGCATCACTTTTCCCCGCTGGCACCTTTGCTGTGGCAGCAAAAGCTGGACGTTTGTCTTTTATGCTCCAAACAGCGCCGAAAGTGAAAAAAGGTGCTTTTGAGGATAGCGTGCGCAGGAAAGCAGAGAGGGCCAAATTATCTGGGGCATTTGAAGGGGTTCCAAGAGGCAGTGAGAAGCAGCATCACTTTTCCCCGCTGGCACCTTTGCTGTGGCAGCAAAAGCTGGACGTTTGTCTTTTTTGCTCCAAACAGCGCCGAAAGTGAAAAAAGGTGCTTTTGAGGATAGAGTGCGCAGGAAAGCAGAGAGGGCCAAATTGTGTGGGGCATTTGAAGGGGTTCCAGGAGGCAGTGAGAAGCAGCATCACTTTTCCCCGCTGGCACCTTTGCTGTGGCAGCAAAAGCTGGACGTTTGTCTTTTTTGCTCCAAACAGCGCCGAAAGTGAAAAAAGGTGCTTTTGAGGCTAGAGTGCTCAGGAAAGCAGAGAGGGCCAAATTGTGTGGGGCATTTGAAGGGGTTCCAGGAGGCAGTGAGGACCAGCATCACTTTTCCCCGCTGGCACCTTTGCTATGGCAGCAAAAGCTGGACGTTTGTCTTTTTTGCTCCAAAGAGCGCCGAAAGTGAAAAAAGGTGCTTTTGAGGATAGACTTTTCAGGAAAGCAGAGAGGGCCAAATTGTGTGGGGCATTTGAAGGGGTTCCAGGAGGCAGTGAGAAGCAGCATCACTTTTCCCCGCTGGCACCTTTGCTGTGGCAGCAAAAGCTGGACGTTTGTCTTTTTTGCTCCAAACAGCGGCGAAAGTGAAAAAAGGTGCTTTTGAGGCTAGAGTGCGCAGGAAAGCAGAGAGGGCCAAATTGTCTGGGGCATTTGAAGGGGTTCCAGGAGGCAGTGAGAAGCAGCATCACTTTTCCCCGCTGGCACCTTTGCTGTGGCAGCAAAAGCTGGACGTTTGTCTTTTTTGCTCCAAACAGCGCCGAAAGTGAAAAAAGGTGCTTTTGAGGATAGCGTGCGCAGGATAGCAGAGAGGGCCAAATTGTGTGGGGCATTTGAAGGGGTTCCAGGAGGCAGTGAGAAGCAGCATCACTTTTCCCCGCTGGCACCTTTGCTGTGGCAGCAAAAGCTGGACGTTTGTCTTTTATGCTCCAAACAGCGCCGAAAGTGAAAAAAGGTGCTTTTGAGGATAGCGTGCGCAGGAAAGCAGAGAGGGCCAAATTATGTGGGGCATTTGAAGGGGTTCCAGGAGGCAGTGAGAAGCAGCATCACTTTTCCCCGCTGGCACCTTTGCTGTGGCAGCAAAAGCTTGACGTTTGTCTTTTTTGCTCCAAAGAGCGCCGAAAGTGAAAAAAGGTGCTTTTGAGGATAGACTTTTCAGGAAAGCAGAGAGGGCCAAGTTGTCTGGGGCATTTGAAGGGGTTCCAAGAGGCAGTGAGAAGCAGCATCACTTTTCCCCGCTGGCACCTTTGCTGTGGCAGCAAAAGCTGGACGTTTGTCTTTTTTGCTTCAAACAACGTGAAAGTGAAAAAAGGTGCTTTTGAGGATAGAGTGCGCAGGAAAGAAGAGAGGGCCAAATTGTCTGGGGCATTTGAAGGGGTTCCAGGAGGCAGTGAGAAGCAGCATCACTTTTCCCCGCTGGCACCTTTGCTGTGGCAGCAAAAGCTGGACGTTTGTCTTTTTTGCTCCAAAGAGCGCCGAAAGTGAAAAAAGGTGCTTTTGAGGATAGACTTTTCAGGAAAGCAGAGAGGGCCAAATTGTGTGGGGCATTTGAAGGGGTTCCAGGAGGCAGTGAGAAGCAGCATCACTTTTCCCCGCTGGCACCTTTGCTGTGGCAGCAAAAGCTGGACGTTTGTCTTTTTTGCTCCAAACAGCGGCGAAAGTGAAAAAAGGTGCTTTTGAGGCTACAGTGCGCAGGAAAGCAGAGAGGGCCAAATTGTCTGGGGCATTTGAAGGGGTTCCAGGAGGCAGTGAGAAGCAGCATCACTTTTCCCCGCTGGCACCTTTGCTGTGGCAGTAAAAGCTGGACGTTTGTCTTTTTTGCTCCAAACAGCGGCGAAAGTGAAAAAAGGTGCTTTTGAGGATAGACTTTTCAGGAAAGCAGAGAGGGCCAAATTGTCTGGGGCATTTGAAGGGGTTCCAGGAGGCAGTGAGAAGCAGCATCACTTTTCCCCGCTGGCACCTTTGCTGTGGCAGCAAAAGCTGGACGTTTGTCTTTTTTGCTCCAAACAGCGCCGAAAGTGAAAAAAGGTGCTTTTGAGGATAGCGTGCGCAGGAAAGCAGAGAGGGCCAAATTGTGTGGGGCATTTGAAGGGGTTCCAGGAGGCAGTGAGAAGCAGCATCACTTTTCCCCGCTGGCACCTTTGCTGTGGCAGCAAAAGCTGGACGTTTGTCTTTTATGCTCCAAACAGCGCCGAAAGTGAAAAAAGGTGCTTTTGAGGATAGCGTGCGCAGGAAAGCAGAGAGGGCCAAATTATGTGGGGCATTTGAAGGGGTTCCAGGAGGCAGTGAGAAGCAGCATCACTTTTCCCCGCTGGCACCTTTGCTGTGGCAGCAAAAGCTGGACGTTTGTCTTTTTTGCTCCAAACAGCGCCGAAAGTGAAAAAAGGTGCTTTCGAGGATAGAGTGCGCAGGAAAGCAGAGAGGGCCAAATTGTCTGGGGCATTTGAAGGGGTTCCAAGAGGCAGTGAGAAGCAGCATCACTTTTCCCCGCTGGCACCTTTGCTGTGACAGCAAAAGCTGGACGTTTGTCTTTTTTGCTCCAAACAGCGCCGAAAGTGAAAAAAGGTGCTTTTGAGGATAGAGTGCGCAGGAAAGCAGAGAGGGCCAAATTGTCTGGGGCATTTGAAGGGGTTCCAGGAGGCAGTGAGAAGCAGCATCACTTTTCCCCGCTGGCACCTTTGCTGTGGCAGCAAAAGCTGGACGTTTGTCTTTTTTGCTCCAAACAGCGCCGAAAGTGAAAAAAGGTGCTTTTGAGGATAGAGTGCGCAGGAAAGCAGAGAGGGCCAAATTGTGTGTGGCATTTGAAGGGGTTCCAAGAGGCAGTGAGAAGCAGCATCACTTTTCCCCGCTGGCACCTTTGCTGTGGCAGCAAAAGCTGGACGTTTGTCTTTTATGCTCCAAACAGCGCCGAAAGTGAAAAAAGGTGCTTTTGAGGATAGAGTGCGCAGGAAAGCAGAGAGGGCCAAATTGTGTGGGGCATTTGAAGGGGTTCCAGGAGGCAGTGAGAAGCAGCATCACTTTTCCCCGCTGGCACCTTTGCTGTGGCAGCAAAAGCTGGACGTTTGTCTTTTTTGCTCCAAACAGCGGCGAAAGTGAAAAAAGGTGCTTTTGAGGCTAGAGTGCGCAGGAAAGCAGAGAGGGCCAAATTGTGTGGGGCATTTGAAGGGGTTCCAGGAGGCAGTGAGAAGCAGCATCACTTTTCCATGCTGGCACCTTTGCTGTGGCAGCAAAAGCTGGACGTTTGTCTTTTATGCTCCAAACAGCGCCGAAAGTGAAAAAAGGTGCTTTTGAGGATAGAGTGCGCAGGAAAGCAGAGAGGGCCAAATTGTGTGGGGCATTTGAAGGGGTTCCAGGAGGCAGTGAGAAGCAGCATCACTTTTCCCCGCTGGCACCTTTGCTGTGGCAGCAAAAGCTGGACGTTTGTCTTTTTTGCTCCAAACATCGGCGAAAGTGAAAAAAGGTGCTTTTGAGGCTAGAGTGCGCAGGAAAGCAGAGAGGGCCAAATTGTCTGGGGCATTTGAAGGGGTTCCAGGAGGCAGTGAGAAGCAGCATCACTTTTCCCCGCTGGCACCTTTGCTGTGGCAGCAAAAGCTGGACGTTTGTCTTTTTTGCTCCAAACAGCGCCGAAAGTGAAAAAAGGTGCTTTTGAGGATAGACTTTTCAGGAAAGCAGAGAGGGCCAAATTGTGTGGGGCATTTGAAGGGGTTCCAGGAGGCAGTGAGAAGCAGCATCACTTTTCCCCGCTGGCACCTTTGCTGTGGCAGCAAAAGCTGGACGTTTGTCTTTTTTGCTCCAAACAGCGCCGAAAGTGAAAAAAGGTGCTTTTGAGGATAGCGTGCGCAGGAAAGCAGAGAGGGCCAAATTGTGTGGGGCATTTGAAGGGGTTCCAGGAGGCAGTGAGAAGCAGCATCACTTTTCCCCGCTGGCACCTTTGCTGTGGCAGCAAAAGCTGGACGTTTGTCTTTTTTGCTCCAAAGAGCGCCGAAAGTGAAAAAAGGTGCTTTTGAGGATAGACTTTTCAGGAAAGCAGAGAGGGCCAAATTGTGTGGGGCATTTGAAGGGGTTCCAGGAGGCAGTGAGAAGCAGCATCACTTTTCCCCGCTGGCACCTTTGCTGTGGCAGCAAAAGCTGGACGTTTGTCTTTTTTGCTCCAAACAGCGCCGAAAGTGAAAAAAGGTGCTTTTGAGGATAGCGTGCGCAGGAAAGCAGAGAGGGCCAAATTGTCTGGGGCATTTGAAGGGGTTCCAGGAGGCAGTGAGAAGCAGCATCACTTTTCCCCGCTGGCACCTTTGCTGTGGCAGCAAAAGCTGGACGTTTGTCTTTTATGCTCCAAACAGCGCCGAAAGTGAAAAAAGGTGCTTTTGAGGATAGCGTGCGCAGGAAAGCAGAGAGGGCCAAATTATCTGGGGCATTTGAAGGGGTTCCAGGAGGCAGTGAGAAGCAGCATCACTTTTCCCCGCTGGCACCTTTGCTGTGGCAGCAAAAGCTGGACGTTTGTCTTTTTTGCTCCAAACAGCGGCGAAAGTGAAAAAAGGTGCTTTTGAGGATAGACTTTTCAGGAAAGCAGAGAGGGCCAAATTGTGTGGGGCATTTGAAGGGGTTCCAGGAGGCAGTGAGAAGCAGCATCACTTTTCCCCGCTGGCACCTTTGCTGTGGCAGCAAAAGCTGGACGTTTGTCTTTTTTGCTCCAAACAGCGCCGAAAGTGAAAAAAGGTGCTTTTGAGGATAGCGTGCGCAGGAAAGCAGAGAGGGCCAAATTATCTGGGGCATTTGAAGGGGTTCCAGGAGGCAGTGAGAAGCAGCATCACTTTTCCCCGCTGGCACCTTTGCTGTGGCAGCAAAAGCTGGACGTTTGTCTTTTTTGCTCCAAACAGC
Organism: Vanellus vanellus; assembly: GCF_965231255.1. NCBI lineage: Eukaryota > Metazoa > Chordata > Aves > Charadriiformes > Charadriidae > Vanellus > Vanellus vanellus. Next base: position 22,296 of record NW_028127084.1, read on the forward strand.
GCCGAAAGTGAAAAAAGGTGCTTTTGAGGATAGAGTGCGCAGGAAAGCAGAGAGGGCCAAATTGTGTGGGGCATTTGAAGGGGTTCCAGGAGGCAGTGAGAAGCAGCATCATTTTTCCCCGCTGGCACCTTTGCTGTGGCAGCAAAAGCTGGACGTTTGTCTTTTTTGCTCCAAAGAGCGCCGAAAGTGAAAAAAGGTGCTTTTGAGGATAGAGTGCGCAGGAAAGCAGAGAGGGCCAAATTGTCTGGGGCATTTGAAGGGGTTCCAGGAGGCAGTGAGAAGCAGCATCACTTTTCCCCGCTGGCACCTTTGCTGTGGCAGCAAAAGCTGGACGTTTGTCTTTTTTGCTCCAAACAGCGCCGAAAGTGAAAAAAGGTGCTTTTGAGGATAGACTTTTCAGGAAAGCAGAGAGGGCCAAATTGTGTGGGGCATTTGAAGGGGTTCCAGGAGGCAGTGAGAAGCAGCATCACTTTTCCCCGCTGGCACCTTTGCTGTGGCAGCAAAAGCTGGACGTTTGTCTTTTTTGCTCCAAACAGCGCCGAAAGTGAAAAAAGGTGCTTTTGAGGATGGAGTGCGCAGGAAAGCAGAGAGGGCCAAATTGTGTGGGGCATTTGAAGGGGTTCCAGGAGGCAGTGAGAAGCAGCATCACTTTTCCATGCTGGCACCTTTGCTGTGGCAGCAAAAGCTGGACGTTTGTCTTTTTTGCTCCAAAGAGCGCCGAAAGTGAAAAAAGGTGCTTTTGAGGATAGACTTTTCAGGAAAGCAGAGAGGGCCAAATTGTGTGGGGCATTTGAAGGGGTTCCAGGAGGCAGTGAGAAGCAGCATCACTTTTCCCCGCTGGCACCTTTGCTGTGGCAGCAAAAGCTGGACGTTTGTCTTTTTTGCTCCAAACAGCGGCGAAAGTGAAAAAAGGTGCTTTTGAGGATAGACTTTTCAGGAAAGCAGAGAGGGCCAAATTGTCTGGGGCATTTGAAGGGGTTCCAGGAGGCAGTGAGAAGCAGCATCACTTTTCCCTGCTGGCACCTTTGCTGTGGCAGCAAAAGCTGGACGTTTGTCTTTTTTGCTCCAAACAGCGCCGAAAGTGAAAAAAGGTGCTTTTGAGGATAGAGTGCGCAGGAAAGCAGAGAGGGCCAAATTGTCTGGGGCATTTGAAGGGGTTCCAGGAGGCAGTGAGAAGCAGCATCACTTTTCCCCGCTGGCACCTTTGCTGTGGCAGCAAAAGCTGGACGTTTGTCTTTTATGCTCCAAACAGCGCCGAAAGTGAAAAAAGGTGCTTTTGAGGATAGCGTGCGCAGGAAAGCAGAGAGGGCCAAATTATCTGGGGCATTTGAAGGGGTTCCAAGAGGCAGTGAGAAGCAGCATCACTTTTCCCCGCTGGCACCTTTGCTGTGGCAGCAAAAGCTGGACGTTTGTCTTTTTTGCTCCAAACAGCGCCGAAAGTGAAAAAAGGTGCTTTTGAGGATAGAGTGCGCAGGAAAGCAGAGAGGGCCAAATTGTGTGGGGCATTTGAAGGGGTTCCAGGAGGCAGTGAGAAGCAGCATCACTTTTCCCCGCTGGCACCTTTGCTGTGGCAGCAAAAGCTGGACGTTTGTCTTTTTTGCTCCAAACAGCGCCGAAAGTGAAAAAAGGTGCTTTTGAGGCTAGAGTGCTCAGGAAAGCAGAGAGGGCCAAATTGTGTGGGGCATTTGAAGGGGTTCCAGGAGGCAGTGAGGACCAGCATCACTTTTCCCCGCTGGCACCTTTGCTATGGCAGCAAAAGCTGGACGTTTGTCTTTTTTGCTCCAAAGAGCGCCGAAAGTGAAAAAAGGTGCTTTTGAGGATAGACTTTTCAGGAAAGCAGAGAGGGCCAAATTGTGTGGGGCATTTGAAGGGGTTCCAGGAGGCAGTGAGAAGCAGCATCACTTTTCCCCGCTGGCACCTTTGCTGTGGCAGCAAAAGCTGGACGTTTGTCTTTTTTGCTCCAAACAGCGCCGAAAGTGAAAAAAGGTGCTTTTGAGGCTAGAGTGCGCAGGAAAGCAGAGAGGGCCAAATTGTCTGGGGCATTTGAAGGGGTTCCAGGAGGCAGTGAGAAGCAGCATCACTTTTCCCCGCTGGCACCTTTGCTGTGGCAGCAAAAGCTGGACGTTTGTCTTTTTTGCTCCAAACAGCGCCGAAAGTGAAAAAAGGTGCTTTTGAGGATAGCGTGCGCAGGATAGCAGAGAGGGCCAAATTGTGTGGGGCATTTGAAGGGGTTCCAGGAGGCAGTGAGAAGCAGCATCACTTTTCCCCGCTGGCACCTTTGCTGTGGCAGCAAAAGCTGGACGTTTGTCTTTTATGCTCCAAACAGCGCCGAAAGTGAAAAAAGGTGCTTTTGAGGATAGCGTGCGCAGGAAAGCAGAGAGGGCCAAATTATGTGGGGCATTTGAAGGGGTTCCAGGAGGCAGTGAGAAGCAGCATCACTTTTCCCCGCTGGCACCTTTGCTGTGGCAGCAAAAGCTTGACGTTTGTCTTTTTTGCTCCAAAGAGCGCCGAAAGTGAAAAAAGGTGCTTTTGAGGATAGACTTTTCAGGAAAGCAGAGAGGGCCAAGTTGTCTGGGGCATTTGAAGGGGTTCCAAGAGGCAGTGAGAAGCAGCATCACTTTTCCCCGCTGGCACCTTTGCTGTGGCAGCAAAAGCTGGACGTTTGTCTTTTTTGCTTCAAACAACGTGAAAGTGAAAAAAGGTGCTTTTGAGGATAGAGTGCGCAGGAAAGAAGAGAGGGCCAAATTGTCTGGGGCATTTGAAGGGGTTCCAGGAGGCAGTGAGAAGCAGCATCACTTTTCCCCGCTGGCACCTTTGCTGTGGCAGCAAAAGCTGGACGTTTGTCTTTTTTGCTCCAAAGAGCGCCGAAAGTGAAAAAAGGTGCTTTTGAGGATAGACTTTTCAGGAAAGCAGAGAGGGCCAAATTGTGTGGGGCATTTGAAGGGGTTCCAGGAGGCAGTGAGAAGCAGCATCACTTTTCCCCGCTGGCACCTTTGCTGTGGCAGCAAAAGCTGGACGTTTGTCTTTTTTGCTCCAAACAGCGGCGAAAGTGAAAAAAGGTGCTTTTGAGGCTACAGTGCGCAGGAAAGCAGAGAGGGCCAAATTGTCTGGGGCATTTGAAGGGGTTCCAGGAGGCAGTGAGAAGCAGCATCACTTTTCCCCGCTGGCACCTTTGCTGTGGCAGTAAAAGCTGGACGTTTGTCTTTTTTGCTCCAAACAGCGGCGAAAGTGAAAAAAGGTGCTTTTGAGGATAGACTTTTCAGGAAAGCAGAGAGGGCCAAATTGTCTGGGGCATTTGAAGGGGTTGCAGGAGGCAGTGAGAAGCAGCATCACTTTTCCCCGCTGGCACCTTTGCTGTGGCAGCAAAAGCTGGACGTTTGTCTTTTTTGCTCCAAACAGCGCCGAAAGTGAAAAAAGGTGCTTTTGAGGATAGCGTGCGCAGGAAAGCAGAGAGGGCCAAATTGTGTGGGGCATTTGAAGGGGTTCCAGGAGGCAGTGAGAAGCAGCATCACTTTTCCCCGCTGGCACCTTTGCTGTGGCAGCAAAAGCTGGACGTTTGTCTTTTATGCTCCAAACAGCGCCGAAAGTGAAAAAAGGTGCTTTTGAGGATAGCGTGCGCAGGAAAGCAGAGAGGGCCAAATTATGTGGGGCATTTGAAGGGGTTCCAGGAGGCAGTGAGAAGCAGCATCACTTTTCCCCGCTGGCACCTTTGCTGTGGCAGCAAAAGCTGGACGTTTGTCTTTTTTGCTCCAAACAGCGCCGAAAGTGAAAAAAGGTGCTTTCGAGGATAGAGTGCGCAGGAAAGCAGAGAGGGCCAAATTGTCTGGGGCATTTGAAGGGGTTCCAAGAGGCAGTGAGAAGCAGCATCACTTTTCCCCGCTGGCACCTTTGCTGTGACAGCAAAAGCTGGACGTTTGTCTTTTTTGCTCCAAACAGCGCCGAAAGTGAAAAAAGGTGCTTTTGAGGATAGAGTGCGCAGGAAAGCAGAGAGGGCCAAATTGTCTGGGGCATTTGAAGGGGTTCCAGGAGGCAGTGAGAAGCAGCATCACTTTTCCCCGCTGGCACCTTTGCTGTGGCAGCAAAAGCTGGACGTTTGTCTTTTTTGCTCCAAACAGCGCCGAAAGTGAAAAAAGGTGCTTTTGAGGATAGAGTGCGCAGGAAAGCAGAGAGGGCCAAATTGTGTGTGGCATTTGAAGGGGTTCCAAGAGGCAGTGAGAAGCAGCATCACTTTTCCCCGCTGGCACCTTTGCTGTGGCAGCAAAAGCTGGACGTTTGTCTTTTATGCTCCAAACAGCGCCGAAAGTGAAAAAAGGTGCTTTTGAGGATAGAGTGCGCAGGAAAGCAGAGAGGGCCAAATTGTGTGGGGCATTTGAAGGGGTTCCAGGAGGCAGTGAGAAGCAGCATCACTTTTCCCCGCTGGCACCTTTGCTGTGGCAGCAAAAGCTGGACGTTTGTCTTTTTTGCTCCAAACAGCGGCGAAAGTGAAAAAAGGTGCTTTTGAGGCTAGAGTGCGCAGGAAAGCAGAGAGGGCCAAATTGTGTGGGGCATTTGAAGGGGTTCCAGGAGGCAGTGAGAAGCAGCATCACTTTTCCATGCTGGCACCTTTGCTGTGGCAGCAAAAGCTGGACGTTTGTCTTTTATGCTCCAAACAGCGCCGAAAGTGAAAAAAGGTGCTTTTGAGGATAGAGTGCGCAGGAAAGCAGAGAGGGCCAAATTGTGTGGGGCATTTGAAGGGGTTCCAGGAGGCAGTGAGAAGCAGCATCACTTTTCCCCGCTGGCACCTTTGCTGTGGCAGCAAAAGCTGGACGTTTGTCTTTTTTGCTCCAAACATCGGCGAAAGTGAAAAAAGGTGCTTTTGAGGCTAGAGTGCGCAGGAAAGCAGAGAGGGCCAAATTGTCTGGGGCATTTGAAGGGGTTCCAGGAGGCAGTGAGAAGCAGCATCACTTTTCCCCGCTGGCACCTTTGCTGTGGCAGCAAAAGCTGGACGTTTGTCTTTTTTGCTCCAAACAGCGCCGAAAGTGAAAAAAGGTGCTTTTGAGGATAGCGTGCGCAGGAAAGCAGAGAGGGCCAAATTGTGTGGGGCATTTGAAGGGGTTCCAGGAGGCAGTGAGAAGCAGCATCACTTTTCCCCGCTGGCACCTTTGCTGTGGCAGCAAAAGCTGGACGTTTGTCTTTTTTGCTCCAAACAGCGGCGAAAGTGAAAAAAGGTGCTTTTGAGGATAGACTTTTCAGGAAAGCAGAGAGGGCCAAATTGTCTGGGGCATTTGAAGGGGTTCCAGGAGGCAGTGAGAAGCAGCATCACTTTTCCCCGCTGGCACCTTTGCTGTGGCAGCAAAAGCTGGACGTTTGTCTTTTTTGCTCCAAACAGCGCCGAAAGTGAAAAAAGGTGCTTTTGAGGATAGCGTGCGCAGGAAAGCAGAGAGGGCCAAATTGTCTGGGGCATTTGAAGGGGTTCCAGGAGGCAGTGAGAAGCAGCATCACTTTTCCCCGCTGGCACCTTTGCTGTGGCAGCAAAAGCTGGACGTTTGTCTTTTATGCTCCAAACAGCGCCGAAAGTGAAAAAAGGTGCTTTTGAGGATAGCGTGCGCAGGAAAGCAGAGAGGGCCAAATTATCTGGGGCATTTGAAGGGGTTCCAAGAGGCAGTGAGAAGCAGCATCACTTTTCCCCGCTGGCACCTTTGCTGTGGCAGCAAAAGCTGGACGTTTGTCTTTTTTGCTCCAAACAGCGCCGAAAGTGAAAAAAGGTGCTTTTGAGGCTAGAGTGCGCAGGAAAGCAGAGAGGGCCAAATTGTGTGGGGCATTTGAAGGGGTTCCAGGAGGCAGTGAGAAGCAGCATCACTTTTCCCCGCTGGCACCTTTGCTGTGGCAGCAAAAGCTGGACGTTTGTCTTTTTTGCTCCAAACAGCGCCGAAAGTGAAAAAAGGTGCTTTTGAGGCTAGAGTGCTCAGGAAAGCAGAGAGGGCCAAATTGTGTGGGGCATTTTAAGGGGTTCCAGGAGGCAGTGAGGACCAGCATCACTTTTCCATGCTGGCACCTTTGCTGTGGCAGCAAAAGCTGGACGTTTGTCTTTTTTGCTCCAAAGAGCGCCGAAAGTGAAAAAAGGTGCTTTTGAGGATAGACTTTTCAGGAAAGCAGAGAGGGCCAAATTGTGTGGGGCATTTGAAGGGGTTCCAGGAGGCAGTGAGAAGCAGCATCACTTTTCCCCGCTGGCACCTTTGCTGTGGCAGCAAAAGCTGGACGTTTGTCTTTTTTGCTCCAAACAGCGGCGAAAGTGAAAAAAGGTGCTTTTGAGGCTAGAGTGCGCAGGAAAGCAGAGAGGGCCAAATTGTCTGGGGCATTTGAAGGGGTTCCAGGAGGCAGTGAGAAGCAGCATCACTTTTCCCCGCTGGCACCTTTGCTGTGGCAGCAAAAGCTGGACGTTTGTCTTTTTTGCTCCAAACAGCGCCGAAAGTGAAAAAAGGTGCTTTTGAGGATAGCGTGCGCAGGATAGCAGAGAGGGCCAAATTGTGTGGGGCATTTGAAGGGGTTCCAGGAGGCAGTGAGAAGCAGCATCACTTTTCCCCGCTGGCACCTTTGCTGTGGCAGCAAAAGCTGGACGTTTGTCTTTTATGCTCCAAACAGCGCCGAAAGTGAAAAAAGGTGCTTTTGAGGATAGCGTGCGCAGGAAAGCAGAGAGGGCCAAATTATGTGGGGCATTTGAAGGGGTTCCAGGAGGCAGTGAGAAGCAGCATCACTTTTCCCCGCTGGCACCTTTGCTGTGGCAGCAAAAGCTTGACGTTTGTCTTTTTTGCTCCAAACAGCGCCGAAAGTGAAAAAAGGTGCTTTTGAGGATAGCGTGCGCAGGAAAGCAGAGAGGGCCAAATTGTCTGGGGCATTTGAAGGGGTTCCAAGAGGCAGTGAGAAGCAGCATCACTTTTCCCCGCTGGCACCTTTGCTGTGGCAGCAAAAGCTGGACGTTTGTCTTTTTTGCTCCAAACAGCGCCGAAAGTGAAAAAAGGTGCTTTTGAGGCTAGAGTGCGCAGGAAAGCAGAGAGGGCCAAATTGTGTGGGGCATTTGAAGGGGTTCCAGGAGGCAGTGAGAAGCAGCATCACTTTTCCCCGCTGGCACCTTTGCTGTGGCAGCAAAAGCTGGACGTTTGTCTTTTTTGCTCCAAACAGCGCCGAAAGTGAAAAAAGGTGCTTTTGAGGCTAGAGTGCTCAGGAAAGCAGAGAGGGCCAAATTGTGTGGGGCATTTTAAGGGGTTCCAGGAGGCAGTGAGGACCAGCATCACTTTTCCATGCTGGCACCTTTGCTGTGGCAGCAAAAGCTGGACGTTTGTCTTTTTTGCTCCAAAGAGCGCCGAAAGTGAAAAAAGGTGCTTTTGAGGATAGACTTTTCAGGAAAGCAGAGAGGGCCAAATTGTGTGGGGCATTTGAAGGGGTTCCAGGAGGCAGTGAGAAGCAGCATCACTTTTCCCCGCTGGCACCTTTGCTGTGGCAGCAAAAGCTGGACGTTTGTCTTTTTTGCTCCAAACAGCGGCGAAAGTGAAAAAAGGTGCTTTTGAGGCTAGAGTGCGCAGGAAAGCAGAGAGGGCCAAATTGTCTGGGGCATTTGAAGGGGTTCCAGGAGGCAGTGAGAAGCAGCATCACTTTTCCCCGCTGGCACCTTTGCTGTGGCAGCAAAAGCTGGACGTTTGTCTTTTTTGCTCCAAACAGCGCCGAAAGTGAAAAAAGGTGCTTTTGAGGATAGCGTGCGCAGGATAGCAGAGAGGGCCAAATTGTGTGGGGCATTTGAAGGGGTTCCAGGAGGCAGTGAGAAGCAGCATCACTTTTCCCCGCTGGCACCTTTGCTGTGGCAGCAAAAGCTGGACGTTTGTCTTTTATGCTCCAAACAGCGCCGAAAGTGAAAAAAGGTGCTTTTGAGGATAGCGTGCGCAGGAAAGCAGAGAGGGCCAAATTATGTGGGGCATTTGAAGGGGTTCCAGGAGGCAGTGAGAAGCAGCATCACTTTTCCCCGCTGGCACCTTTGCTGTGGCAGCAAAAGCTTGACGTTTGTCTTTTTTGCTCCAAACAGCGCCGAAAGTGAAAAAAGGTGCTTTTGAGGATAGCGTGCGCAGGAAAGCAGAGAGGGCCAAATTGTCTGGGGCATTTGAAGGGGTTCCAAGAGGCAGTGAGAAGCAGCATCACTTTTCCCCGCTGGCACCTTTGCTGTGGCAGCAAAAGCTGGACGTTTGTCTTTTTTGCTTCAAACAACGCCGAAAGTGAAAAAAGGTGCTTTTGAGGATAGAGTGCGCAGGAAAGAAGAGAGGGCCAAATTGTCTGGGGCATTTGAAGGGGTTCCAGGAGGCAGTGAGAAGCAGCATCACTTTTCCCCGCTGGCACCTTTGCTGTGGCAGCAAAAGCTGGACGTTTGTCTTTTTTGCTCCAAACAGCGCCGAAAGTGAAAAAAGGTGCTTTTGAGGATAGACTTTTCAGGAAAGCAGAGAGGGCCAAATTGTGTGGGGCATTTGAAGGGGTTCCAGGAGGCAGTGAGAAGCAGCATCACTTTTCCCCGCTGGCACCTTTGCTGTGGCAGCAAAAGCTGGACGTTTGTCTTTTTTGCTCCAAACAGGGCCGAAAGTGAAAAAAGGTGCTTTTGAGGATAGACTTTTCAGGAAAGCAGAGAGGGCCAAATTGTGTGGGGCATTTGAAGGGGTTCCAGGAGGCAGTGAGAAGCAGCATCACTTTTCCCTGCTGACACCTTTGCTGTGGCAGCAAAAGCTGGACGTTTGTCTTTTTTGATCCAAACAGCGCCGAAAGTGAAAAAAGGTGCTTTTGAGGATAGAGTGCGCAGGAAAGCAGAGAGGGCCAAATTGTGTGGGGCATTTGAAGGGGTTCCAGGAGGCAGTGAGAAGCAGCATCACTTTTCCCCGCTGACACCTTTGCTGTGGCAGCAAAAGCTGGACGTTTGTCTTTTTTGCTCCAAACAGCGCCGAAAGTTAAAAAAGGTGCTTTTGAGGATAGCGTGCGCAGGAAAGCAGAGAGGGCCAAATTATGTGGGGCATTTGAAGGGGTTCCAGGAGGCAGTGAGAAGCAGCATCACTTTTCCCCGCTGGCACCTTTGCTGTGGCAGCAAAAGCTTGACGTTTGTCTTTTTTGCTCCAAAGAGCGCCGAAAGTGAAAAAAGGTGCTTTTGAGGATAGACTTTTCAGGAAAGCAGAGAGGGCCAAATTGTGTGGGGCATTTGAAGGGGTTCCAGGAGGCAGTGAGAAGCAGCAACACTTTTCCCCGCTGGCACCTTTGCTGTGGCAGCAAAAGCTGGACGTTTGTCTTTTTTGCTCCAAACAGCGGCAAAAGTGAAAAAAGGTGCTTTTGAGGCTACAGTGCGCAGGAAAGCAGAGAGGGCCAAATTGTCTGGGGCATTTGAAGGGGTTCCAGGAGGCAGTGAGAAGCAGCATCACTTTTCCCCGCTGGCACCTTTGCTGTGGCAGCAAAAGCTGGACGTTTGTCTTTTTTGCTCCAAACAGCGCCGAAAGTGAAAAAAGGTGCTTTTGAGGATAGACTTTTCAGGAAAGCAGAGAGGGCCAAGTTATGTGGGGCATTTGAAGGGGTTCCAGGAGGCAGTGAGAAGCAGCATCACTTTTCCCCGCTGGCACCTTTGCTGTGGCAGCAAAAGCTTGACGTTTGTCTTTTTTGCTCCAAAGAGCGCCGAAAGTGAAAAAAGGTGCTTTTGAGGATAGACTTTTCAGGAAAGCAGAGAGGGCCAAATTGTGTGGGGCATTTGAAGGGGTTCCAGGAGGCAGTGAGAAGCAGCAACACTTTTCCCCGCTGGCACCTTTGCTGTGGCAGCAAAAGCTGGACGTTTGTCTTTTTTGCTCCAAACAGCGGCGAAAGTGAAAAAAGGTGCTTTTGAGGCTACAGTGCGCAGGAAAGCAGAGAGGGCCAAATTGTGTGGGGCATTTGAAGGGGTTCCAGGAGGCAGTGAGAAGCAGCATCACTTTTCCCCGCTGGCACCTTTGCTGTGGCAGCAAAAGCTGGACGTTTGTCTTTTTTGCTCCAAACAGCGCCGAAAGTGAAAAAAGGTGCTTTTGAGGATAGCGTGCGCAGGAAAGGATAGAGGGCCAAATTGTCTGGGGCATTTGAAGGGGTTGCAGGAGGCAGTGAGAAGCAGCATCACTTTTCCCCGCTGGCACCTTTGCTGTGGCAGCAAAAGCTGGACGTTTGTCTTTTTTGCTCCAAACAGCGCCGAAAGTGAAAAAAGGTGCTTTTGAGGATAGCGTGCGCAGGAAAGCAGAGAGGGCCAAATTGTCTGGGGCATTTGAAGGGGTTCCAGGAGGCAGTGAGAAGCAGCATCACTTTTCCCCGCTGGCACCTTTGCTGTGGCAGCAAAAGCTGGACGTTTGTCTTTTATGCTCCAAACAGCGCCGAAAGTGATAAAAGGTGCTTTTGAGGATAGCGTGCGCAGGAAAGCAGAGAGGGCCAAATTATGTGGGGCATTTGAAGGGGTTCCAGGAGGCAGTGAGAAGCAGCATCACTTTTCCCCGCTGGCACCTTTGCTGTGGCAGCAAAAGCTGGACGTTTGTCTTTTTTGCTCCAAACAGCGCCGAAAGTGAAAAAAGGTGCTTTTGAGGATAGCGTGCGCAGGAAAGCAGAGAGGGCCAAATTGTCTGGGGCATTTGAAGGGGTTCCAAGAGGCAGTGAGAAGCAGCATCACTTTTCCCCGCTGGCACCTTTGCTGTGACAGCAAAAGCTGGACGTTTGTCTTTTTTGCTCCAAACAGCGCCGAAAGTGAAAAAAGGTGCTTTTGAGGATAGAGTGCGCAGGAAAGCAGAGAGGGCCAAATTGTGTGGGGCATTTGAAGGGGTTCCAGGAGGCAGTGAGAAGCAGCATCACTTTTCCCCGCTGGCACCTTTGCTGTGGCAGCAAAAGCTGGACGTTTGTCTTTTTTGCTCCAAACAGCGCCGAAAGTGAAAAAAGGTGCTTTTGAGGATAGCGTGCGCAGGAAAGCAGAGAGGGCCAAATTGTCTGGGGCATTTGAAGGGGTTCCAAGAGGCAGTGAGAAGCAGCATCACTTTTACCCGCTGGCACCTTTGCTGTGGCAGCAAAAGCTGGACGTTTGTCTTTTTTGCTTCAAACAACGCCGAAAGTGAAAAAAGGTGCTTTTGAGGATAGAGTGCGCAGGAAAGAAGAGAGGGCCAAATTGTGTGGGGCATTTGAAGGGGTTCCAGGAGGCAGTGAGAAGCAGCATCACTTTTCCCCGCTGGCACCTTTGCTGTGGCAGCAAAAGCTGGACGTTTGTCTTTTTTGCTACAAACAGCGCCGAAAGTGAAAAAAGGTGCTTTTGAGGATAGAGTGCGCAGGAAAGCAGAGAGGGCCAAATTGTGTGGGGCATTTGAAGGGGTTCCAGGAGGCAGTGAGAAGCAGCATCACTTTTCCCCGCTGGCACCTTTGCTGTGGCAGCAAAAGCTGGACGTTTGTCTTTTTTGCTCCAAACAGCGCCGAAAGTGAAAAAAGGTGCTTTTGAGGATAGAGTGCGCAGGAAAGCAGAGAGGGCCAAATTGTGTGGGGCATTTGAAGGGGTTCCAAGAGGCAGTGAGAAGCAGCATCACTTTTCCCCGCTGGCACCTTTGCTGTGGCAGCAAAAGCTGGACGTTTGTCTTTTTTGCTCCAAACAGCGCCGAAAGTGAAAAAAGGTGCTTTTGAGGATAGAGTGCGCAGGAAAGCAGAGAGGGCCAAATTGTGTGGGGCATTTGAAGGGGTTCCAGGAGGCAGTGAGAAGCAGCATCACTTTTCCCCGCTGGCACCTTTGCTGTGGCAGCAAAAGCTGGACGTTTGTCTTTTTTGCTCCAAACAGCGCCGAAAGTGAAAAAAGGTGCTTTTGAGGATAGAGTGCGCAGGAAAGCAGAGAGGGCCAAATTGTGTGGGGCATTTGAAGGGGTTCCAGGAGGCAGTGAGAAGCAGCATCACTTTTCCCCGCTGGCACCTTTGCTGTGGCAGCAAAAGCTGGACGTTTGTCTTTTTTGCTCCAAACAGCGGCGAAAGTGAAAAAAGGTGCTTTTGAGGATAGACTTTTCAGGAAAGCAGAGAGGGCCAAATTGTCTGGGGCATTTGAAGGGGTTCCAGGAGGCAGTGAGAAGCAGCATCACTTTTCCCCGCTGGCACCTTTGCTGTGGCAGCAAAAGCTGGACGTTTGTCTTTTTTGCTCCAAACAGCGCCGAAAGTGAAAAAAGGTGCTTTTGAGGATAGCGTGCGCAGGAAAGCAGAGAGGGCCAAATTGTGTGGGGCATTTGAAGGGGTTCCAGGAGGCAGTGAGAAGCAGCATCACTTTTCCCCGCTGGCACCTTTGCTGTGGCAGCAAAAGCTGGACGTTTGTCTTTTTTGCTCCAAACAGCGGCGAAAGTGAAAAAAGGTGCTTTTGAGGATAGACTTTTCAGGAAAGCAGAGAGGGCCAAATTGTCTGGGGCATTTGAAGGGGTTCCAGGAGGCAGTGAGAAGCAGCATCACTTTTCCCCGCTGGCACCTTTGCTGTGGCAGCAAAAGCTGGACGTTTGTCTTTTTTGCTCCAAACAGCGCCGAAAGTGAAAAAAGGTGCTTTTGAGGATAGCGTGCGCAGGAAAGCAGAGAGGGCCAAATTGTGTGGGGCATTTGAAGGGGTTCCAGGAGGCAGTGAGAAGCAGCATCACTTTTCCCCGCTGGCACCTTTGCTGTGGCAGCAAAAGCTGGACGTTTGTCTTTTTTGCTCCAAACAGCGCCGAAAGTGAAAAAAGGTGCTTTTGAGGATAGCGTGCGCAGGATAGCAGAGAGGGCCAAATTGTGTGGGGCATTTGAAGGGGTTCCAGGAGGCAGTGAGAAGCAGTATCACTTTTCCCCGCTGACGCCTTTGCTGTGGCAGCAAAAGCTGGACGTTTGTCTTTTTTGCTCCAAACAGCGCCAAAAGTGAAAAAAGGTGCTTTTGAGGATAGCGTGCGCAGGAAAGCAGAGAGGGCCAAATTATTTGGGGCATTTGAAGGGGTTCCAAGAGGCAGTGAGAAGCAGCATCACTTTTCCCCGCTGGCACCTTTGCTGTGGCAGCAAAAGCTGGACGTTTGTCTTTTTGGCTCCAAACAGCGGCGAAAGTGAAAAAAGGTGCTTTTGAGGCTAGAGTGCGCAGGAAAGCAGAGAGGGCCAAATTGTGTGGGGCATTTGAAGGGGTTCCAGGAGGCAGTGAGAAGCAGCATCACTTTTCCCCGCTGGCACCTTTGCTGTGGCAGCAAAAGCTGGACGTTTGTCTTTTTTGCTCCAAACAGCGCCGAAAGTGAAAAAAGGTGCTTTTGAGGATAGAGTGCGCAGGAAAGCAGAGAGGGCCAAATTGTGTGGGGCATTTGAAGGGGTTCCAGGAGGCAGTGAGAAGCAGCATCACTTTTCCATGCTGGCACCTTTGCTGTGGCAGCAAAAGCTGGACGTTTGTCTTTTTTGCTCCAAACAGCGCCGAAAGTGAAAAAAGGTGCTTTTGAGGATAGCGTGCGCAGGAAAGCAGAGAGGGCCAAATTGTGTGGGGCATTTGAAGGGGTTCCAGGAGGCAGTGAGAAGCAGCATCACTTTTCCCCGCTGGCACCTTTGCTGTGGCAGCAAAAGCTGGACGTTTGTCTTTTTTGCTCCAAACAGCGGCGAAAGTGAAAAAAGGTGCTTTTGAGGATAGACTTTTCAGGAAAGCAGAGAGGGCCAAATTGTCTGGGGCATTTGAAGGGGTTCCAGGAGGCAGTGAGAAGCAGCATCACTTTTCCCCGCTGGCACCTTTGCTGTGGCAGCAAAAGCTGGACGTTTGTCTTTTTTGCTCCAAACAGCGCCGAAAGTGAAAAAAGGTGCTTTTGAGGATAGCGTGCGCAGGAAAGCAGAGAGGGCCAAATTGTGTGGGGCATTTGAAGGGGTTCCAGGAGGCAGTGAGAAGCAGCATCACTTTTCCCCGCTGGCACCTTTGCTGTGGCAGCAAAAGCTGGACGTTTGTCTTTTTTGCTCCAAACAGCGCCGAAAGTGAAAAAAGGTGCTTTTGAGGATAGCGTGCGCAGGATAGCAGAGAGGGCCAAATTGTGTGGGGCATTTGAAGGGGTTCCAGGAGGCAGTGAGAAGCAGTATCACTTTTCCCCGCTGACACCTTTGCTGTGGCAGCAAAAGCTGGACGTTTGTCTTTTTTGCTCCAAACAGCGCCAAAAGTGAAAAAAGGTGCTTTTGAGGATAGCGTGCGCAGGAAAGCAGAGAGGGCCAAATTATCTGGGGCATTTGAAGGGGTTCCAGGAGGCAGTGAGAAGCAGCATCACTTTTCCCCGCTGGCACCTTTGCTGTGGCAGCAAAAGCTGGACGTTTGTCTTTTTTGCTACAAACAGCGCCGAAAGTGAAAAAAGGTGCTTTTGAGGATAGAGTGCGCAGGAAAGCAGAGAGGGCCAAATTGTGTGGGGCATTTGAAGGGGTTCCAGGAGGCAGTGAGAAGCAACATCACTTTTCCCCGCTGGCACCTTTGCTGTGGCAGCAAAAGCTGGACGTTTGTCTTTTTTGCTCCAAACAGCGCCGAAAGTGAAAAAAGGTGCTTTTGAGGATAGAGTGCGCAGGAAAGCAGAGAGGGCCAAATTGTGTGGGGCATTTGAAGGGGTTCCAGGAGGCAGTGAGAAGCAGCATCACTTTTCCATGCTGGCACCTTTGCTGTGGCAGCAAAAGCTGGACGTTTGTCTTTTTTGCTCCAGAGAGCGCCGAAAGTGAAAAAAGGTGCTTTTGAGGATAGACTTTTCAGGAAAGCAGAGAGGGCCAAATTGTGTGGGGCATTTGAAGGGGTTCCAGGAGGCAGTGAGAAGCAGCATCACTTTTCCCCGCTGGCACCTTTGCTGTGGCAGCAAAAGCTGGACGCTTGTCTTTTTTGCTCCAAACAGCGCCGAAAGTGAAAAAAGGTGCTTTTGAGGCTAGAGTGCGCAGGAAAGCAGAGAGGGCCAAATTGTGTGGGGCATTTGAAGGGGTTCCAGGAGGCAGTGAGAAGCAGCATCACTTTTCCCCGCTGGCACCTTTGCTGTGGCAGCAAAAGCTGGACGTTTGTCTTTTTTGCTCCAAACAGCGCCGAAAGTGAAAAAAGGTGCTTTTGAGGATAGACTTTTCAGGAAAGCAGAGAGGGCCAAATTGTCTGGGGCATTTGAACGGGTTCCAGGAGGCAGTGAGAAGCAGCATCACTTTTCCCCGCTGGCACCTTTGCTGTGGCAGCAAAAGCTGGACGTTTGTCTTTTTTGCTCCAAACAGCGCCGAAAGTGAAAAAAGGTGCTTTTGAGGATAGAGTGCGCAGGAAAGCAGAGAGGGCCAAATTGTCTGGGGCATTTGAAGGGGTTCCAGGAGGCAGTGAGAAGCAGCATCACTTTTCCATGCTGGCACCTTTGCTGTGGCAGCAAAAGCTGGACGTTTGTCTATTTTGCTCCAGAGAGCGCCGAAAGTGAAAAAAGGTGCTTTTGAGGATAGACTTTTCAGGAAAGCAGAGAGGGCCAAATTGTGTGGGGCATTTGAAGGGGTTCCAGGAGGCAGTGAGAAGCAGCATCACTTTTCCCCGCTGGCACCTTTGCTGTGGCAGCAAAAGCTGGACGCTTGTCTTTTTTGCTCCAAACAGCGCCGAAAGTGAAAAAAGGTGCTTTTGAGGCTAGAGTGCGCAGGAAAGCAGAGAGGGCCAAATTGTGTGGGGCATTTGAAGGGGTTCCAGGAGGCAGTGAGAAGCAGCATCACTTTTCCCCGCTGGCACCTTTGCTGTGGCAGCAAAAGCTGGACGTTTGTCTTTTTTGCTCCAAACAGCGCCGAAAGTGAAAAAAGGTGCTTTTGAGGATAGACTTTTCAGGAAAGCAGAGAGGGCCAAATTGTCTGGGGCATTTGAAGGGGTTCCAGGAGGCAGTGAGAAGCAGCATCACTTTTCCCCGCTGGCACCTTTGCTGTGGCAGCAAAAGCTGGACGTTTGTCTTTTTTGCTCCAAACAGCGCCGAAAGTGAAAAAAGGTGCTTTTGAGGATAGCGTGCGCAGGAAAGCAGAGAGGGCCAAATTGTCTGGGGCATTTGAAGGGGTTCCAGGAGGCAGTGAGAAGCAGCATCACTTTTCCCCGCTGGCACCTTTGCTGTGGCAGCAAAAGCTGGACGTTTGTCTTTTTTGCTCCAAACAGCGCCGAAAGTGAAAAAAGGTGCTTTTGAGGATAGAGTGCGCAGGAAAGCAGAGAGGGCCAAATTGTGTGGGGCATTTGAAGGGGTTCCAGGAGGCAGTGAGAAGCAGCATCACTTTTCCCCGCTGGCACCTTTGCAGTGACAGCAAAAGCTGGACGTTTGTCTTTTTTGCTTCAACCAGCGCCGAAAGTGAAAAAAGGTGCTTTTGAGGATAGACTTTTCAGGAAAGCAGAGAGGGCCAAATTGTGTGGGGCATTTGAAGGGGTTCCAGGAGGCAGTGAGAAGCAGCATCACTTTTCCCCGCTGGCACCTTTGCTGTTGCAGCAAAAGCTGGACGTTTGTCTTTTATGCTCCAAACAGCGCCGAAAGTGAAAAAAGGTGCTTTTGAGGATAGCGTGCGCAGGAAAGCAGAGAGGGCCAAATTATGTGGGGCATTTGAAGGGGTTCCAGGAGGCAGTGAGAAGCAGCATCACTTTTCCCCGCTGGCACCTTTGCTGTGGCAGCAAAAGCTGGACGTTTGTCTTTTTTGCTTCAAACAACGCCGAAAGTGAAAAAAGGTGCTTTTGAGGATAGAGTGCGCAGGAAAGCAGAGAGGGCCAAATTGTGTGGGGCATTTGAAGGGGTTCCAGGAGGCAGTGAGAAGCAGCATCACTTTTCCCCGCTGGCACCTTTGCTGTGGCAGCAAAAGCTGGACGTTTGTCTTTTTTGCTCCAAACAGCGCCGAAAGTGAAAAAAGGTGCTTTTGAGGATAGAGTGCGCAGGAAAGCAGAGAGGGCCAAATTGTCTGGGGCATTTGAAGGGGTTCCAGGAGGCAGTGAGAAGCAGCATCACTTTTCCCCGCTGGCACCTTTGCTGTGGCAGCAAAAGCTGGACGTTTGTCTATTTTGCTCCAAACAGCACCGAAAGTGAAAAAAGGTGCTTTTGAGGACAGACTTTTCAGGAAAGCAGAGAGGGCCAAATTGTCTGGGGCATTTGAAGGGGTTCCAGGAGGCAGTGAGAAGCAGCATCACTTTTCCCCGCTGGCACCTTTGCTGTGGCAGCAAAAGCTGGACGTTTGTCTTTTTTGCTCCAAACAGCGGCGAAAGTGAAAAAAGGTGCTTTTGAGGCTAGAGTGCGCAGGAAAGCAGAGAGGGCCAAATTGTGTGGGGCATTTGAAGGGGTTCCAGGAGGCAGTGAGAAGCAGCATCACTTTTCCCCGCTGGCACCTTTGCTGTGGCAGCAAAAGGTGGACGTTTGTCTTTTTTGCTCCAATCAGCGCCGAAAGTGAAAAGAGGTGCTTTTGAGGATAGACTTTTCAGGAAAGCAGAGAGGGCCAAATTGTCTGGGGCATTTGAAGGGGTTCCAGGAGGCAGTGAGAAGCAGCATCACTTTTCCCCGCTGGCACCTTTGCTGTGGCAGCAAAAGCTGGACGTTTGTCTTTTTTGCTTCAAACAACGCCGAAAGTGAAGACAGGTGCTTTTGAGGATAGAGTGCGCAGGAAAGCAGAGAGGGCCAAATTGTGTGGGGCATTTGAAGGGGTTCCAGGAGGCAGTGAGAAGCAGCATCACTTTTCCCCGCTGGCACCTTTGCTGTGGCAGCAAAAGCTGGACGTTTGTCTTTTTTGCTCCAAACAGCGCCGAAAGTGAAAAAAGGTGCTTTTGAGGCTAGAGTGCGCAGGAAAGCAGAGAGGGCCAAATTGTGTGGGGCATTTGAAGGGGTTCCAGGAGGCAGTGAGAAGCAGCATCACTTTTCCCCGCTGGCACCTTTGCTGTGGCAGCAAAAGCTGGACGTTTGTCTATTTTGCTCCAAACAGCACCGAAAGTGAAAAAAGGTGCTTTTGAGGACAGACTTTTCAGGAAAGCAGAGAGGGCCAAATTGTCTGGGGCATTTGAAGGGGTTCCAGGAGGCAGTGAGAAGCAGCATCACTTTTCCCCGCTGGCACCTTTGCTGTGGCAGCAAAAGCTGGACGTTTGTCTTTTTTGCTCCAAACAGCGGCGAAAGTGAAAAAAGGTGCTTTTGAGGCTAGAGTGCGCAGGAAAGCAGAGAGGGCCAAATTGTGTGGGGCATTTGAAGGGGTTCCAGGAGGCAGTGAGAAGCAGCATCACTTTTCCCCGCTGGCACCTTTGCTGTGGCAGCAAAAGGTGGACGTTTGTCTTTTTTGCTCCAATCAGCGCCGAAAGTGAAAAGAGGTGCTTTTGAGGATAGACTTTTCAGGAAAGCAGAGAGGGCCAAATTGTCTGGGGCATTTGAAGGGGTTCCAGGAGGCAGTGAGAAGCAGCATCACTTTTCCCCGCTGGCACCTTTGCTGTGGCAGCAAAAGCTGGACGTTTGTCTTTTTTGCTTCAAACAGCGCCGAAAGTGAAAAAAGGTGCTTTTGAGGATAGACTTTTCAGGAAAGCAGAGAGGGCCAAATTGTCTGGGGCATTTGAAGGGGTTCCAGGAGGCAGTGAGAAGCAGCATCACTTTTCCCCGCTGGCACCTTTGCTGTGGCAGCAAAAGCTGGACGTTTGTCTTTTTTGCTCCAAACAGCGCCGAAAGTGAAAAAAGGTGCTTTTGAGGATAGACTTTTCAGGAAAGCAGAGAGGGCCAAATTGTCTGGGGCATTTGAAGGGGTTCCAGGAGGCAGTGAGAAGCAGCATCACTTTTCCCCGCTGGCACCTTTGCTGTGGCAGCAAAAGCTGGACGTTTGTCTTTTTTGCTCCAAACAGCGCCGAAAGTGAAAAAAGGTGCTTTTGAGGATAGAGTGCGCAGGAAAGCAGAGAGGGCCAAATTGTGTGGGGCATTTGAAGGGGTTCCAGGAGGCAGTGAGGACCAGCATCACTTTTCCCCGCTGGCACCTTTGCTGTGGCAGCAAAAGCTGGACGTTTGTCTTTTTTGCTCCAAACAGCGCCGAAAGTGAAAAAAGGTGCTTTTGAGGATAGCGTGCGCAGGAAAGCAGAGAGGGCCAAATTGTGTGGGGCATTTGAAGGGGTTCCAGGAGGCAGTGAGAAGCAGCATCACTTTTCCCCGCTGGCAACTTTGCTGTGGCAGCAAAAGCTGGACGTTTGTCTTTTTTGCTCCAAACAGCGCCGAAAGTGAAAAAAGGTGCTTTTGAGGATAGACTTTTCAGGAAAGCAGAGAGGGCCAAATTGTCTGGGGCGTTTGAAGGGGTTCCAGGAGGCAGTGAGAAGCAGCATCACTTTTCCCCGCTGGCACCTTTGCTGTGGCAGCAAAAGATGGACGTTTGTCTTTTTTGCTCCAAACAGCGCCGAAAGTGAAAAAAGGTGCTTTTGAGGATAGCGTGCGCAGGAAAGCAGAGAGGGCCAAATTATGTGGGGCATTTGAAGGGGTTCCAGGAGGCAGTGAGAAGCAGCATCACTTTTCCCCGCTGGCACCTTTGCTGTGGCAGCAAAAGCTGGACGTTTGTCTTTTTTGCTTCAAACAACGCTGAAAGTGAAAAAAGGTGCTTTTGAGGATAGCGTGCGCAGGAAAGCAGAGAGGGCCAAATTGTCTGGGGCATTTGAAGGGGTTCCAGGAGGCAGTGAGAAGCAGCATCACTTTTCCCCGCTGGCACCTTTGCTGTGGCAGCAAAAGCTGGACGTTTGTCTATTTTGCTCCAAACAGCGCCGAAAGTGAAAAAAGGTGCTTTTGAGGACAGACTTTTCAGGAAAGCAGAGAGGGCCAAATTGTCTGGGGCATTTGAAGGGGTTCCAGGAGGCAGTGAGAAGCAGCATCACTTTTCCCCGCTGGCACCTTTGCTGTGGCAGCAAAAGCTGGACGTTTGTCTTTTTTGCTCCAAACAGCGCCGAAAGTGAAAAAAGGTGCTTTTGAGGATAGAGTGCGCAGGAAAGCAGAGAGGGCCAAATTGTGTGGGGCATTTGAAGGGGTTCCAGGAGGCAGTGAGAAGCAGCATCACTTTTCCCCGCTGGCACCTTTGCTGTGGCAGCAAAAGCTGGACGTTTGTCTTTTTTGCTCCAATCAGCGCCGAAAGTGAAAAGAGGTGCTTTTGAGGATAGACTTTTCAGGAAAGCAGAGAGGGCCAAATTGTGTGGGGCATTTGAAGGGGTTCCAGGAGGCAGTGAGAAGCAGCATCACTTTTCCCCGCTGGCACCTTTGCTGTGGCAGCAAAAGCTGGACGTTTGTCTTTTTTGCTCCAAACAGCGCCGAAAGTGAAAAAAGGTGCTTTTGAGTATAGAGTGCGCAGGAAAGCAGAGAGGGCCAAATTGTCTGGGGCATTTGAAGGGGTTCCAGGAGGCAGTGAGGAGCAGCATCACTTTTCCCCGCTGGCACCTTTGCTGTGGCAGCAAAAGCTGGACGTTTGTCTTTTTTGCTCCAAACAGCGCCGAAAGTGAAAAAAGGTGCTTTTGAGGATAGACTTTTCAGGAAAGCAGAGAGGGCCAAATTGTGTGGGGCATTTGAAGGGGTTCCAGGAGGCAGTGAGAAGCAGCATCACTTTTCCCCGCTGGCAACTTTGCTGTGGCAGCAAAAGCTGGACGTTTGTCTTTTTTGCTCCAAACAGCGCCGAAAGTGAAAAAAGGTGCTTTTGAGGATAGACTTTTCAGGAAAGCAGAGAGGGCCAAATTGTCTGGGGCGTTTGAAGGGGTTCCAGGAGGCAGTGAGAAGCAGCATCACTTTTCCCCGCTGGCACCTTTGCTGTGGCAGCAAAAGATGGACGTTTGTCTTTTTTGCTCCAAACAGCGCCGAAAGTGAAAAAAGGTGCTTTTGAGGATAGCGTGCGCAGGAAAGCTGAGAGGGCCAAATTGTGTGGGGCATTTGAAGGGGTTCCAGGAGGCAGTGAGAAGCAGCATCACTTTTCCCCGCTGGCACCTTTGCTGTGGCAGCAAAAGCTGGACGTTTGTCTTTTTTGCTCCAAACAGCGCCGAAAGTGAAAAAAGGTGCTTTTGAGGATAGACTTTTCAGCAAAGCAGAGAGGGCCAAATTATCTGGGGCATTTGAAGGGGTTCCAGGAGGCAGTGAGAAGCAGCATCACTTTTCCCCGCTGGCACCTTTGCTGTGGCAGCAAAAGCTGGACGTTTGTCTTTTTTGCTCCAAACAGCGCCGAAAGTGAAAAAAGGTGCTTTTGAGGATAGACTTTTCAGGAAAGCAGAGAGGGCCAAATTGTGTGGGGCATTTGAAGGGGTTCCAGGAGGCAGTGAGAAGCAGCATCACTTTTCCCCGCTGGCACCTTTGCTGTGGCAGCAAAAGCTGGATGTTTGTCTTTTTTGCTCCAAACAGCGCCGAAAGTGAAAAAAGGTGCTTTTGAGGATAGCGTGCGCAGGAAAGCAGAGAGGGCCAAATTGTCTGGGGCATTTGAAGGGGTTCCAGGAGGCAGTGAGAAGCAGCATCACTTTTCCCCGCTGGCACCTTTGCTGTGGCAGCAAAAGCTGGACGTTTGTCTTTTTTGCTCCAAACAGCGCCGAAAGTGAAAAAAGGTGCTTTTGAGGATAGAGTGCGCAGGAAAGCAGAGAGGGCCAAATTGTGTGGGGCATTTGAAGGGGTTCCAGGAGGCAGTGAGAAGCAGCATCACTTTTCCCCGCTGGCACCTTTGCTGTGGCAGCAAAAGCTGGACGTTTGTCTTTTTTGCTCCAAACAGCGCCGAAAGTGAAAAAAGGTGCTTTTGAGGATAGACTTTTCAGGAAAGCAGAGAGGGCCAAATTGTGTGGGGCATTTGAAGGGGTTCCAGGAGGCAGTGAGAAGCAGCATCACTTTTCCCCGCTGGCACCTTTGCTGTGGCAGCAAAAGCTGGACGTTTGTCTTTTTTGCTCCAAACAGCGCCGAAAGTGAAAAAAGGTGCTTTTGAGGATAGCGTGCGCAGGAAAGCAGAGAGGGCCAAATTGTGTGGGGCATTTGAAGGGGTTCCAGGAGGCAGTGAGAAGCAGCATCACTTTTCCCCGCTGGCACCTTTGCTGTGGCAGCAAAAGCTGGACGTTTGTCTTTTTTGCTCCAAACAGCGGCGAAAGTGAAAAAAGGTGCTTTTGAGGATAGACTTTTCAGGAAAGCAGAGAGGGCCAAATTGTGTGGGGCATTTGAAGGGGTTCCAGGAGGCAGTGAGAAGCAGCATCACTTTTCCCCGCTGGCACCTTTGCTGTGGCAGCAAAAGCTGGACGTTTGTCTTTTTTGCTCCAAACAGCGCCGAAAGTGAAAAAAGGTGCTTTTGAGGATAGAGTGCGCAGGAAAGCAGAGAGGGCCAAATTGTGTGGGGCATTTGAAGGGGTTCCAGGAGGCAGTGAGGACCAGCATCACTTTTCCCCGCTGGCACCTTTGCTGTGGCAGCAAAAGCTGGACGTTTGTCTTTTTTGCTCCTAACAGCGCCGAAAGTGAAAAAAGGTGCTTTTGAGGATAGCGTGCGCAGGAAAGCAGAGAGGGCCAAATTGTCTGGGGCATTTGAAGGGGTTCCAGGAGGCAGTGAGAAGCAGCATCACTTTTCCCCGCTGGCACCTTTGCTGTGGCAGCAAAAGCTGGACGTTTGTCTTTTTTGCTCCAAACAGCGCCGAAAGTGAAAAAAGGTGCTTTTGAGGATAGACTTTTCAGGAAAGCAGAGAGGGCCAAATTGTCTGGGGCATTTGAAGGGGTTCCAGGAGGCAGTGAGAAGCAGCATCACTTTTCCCCGCTGGCACCTTTGCTGTGGCAGCAAAAGGTGGACGTTTGTCTTTTTTGCTCCAAACAGCGGCGAAAGTGAAAAAAGGTGCTTTTGAGGATAGACTTTTCAGGAAAGCAGAGAGGGCCAAATTGTGTGGGGCATTTGAAGGGGTTCCAGGAGGCAGTGAGAAGCAGCATGACTTTTCCCCGCTGGCACCTTTGCTGTGGCAGCAAAAGCTGGACGTTTGTCTTTTTTGCTCCAAACAGCGCCGAAAGTGAAAAAAGGTGCTTTTGAGGATAGAGTGCGCAGGAAAGCAGAGAGGGCCAAATTGTGTGGGGCATTTGAAGGGGTTCCAGGAGGCAGTGAGGACCAGCATCACTTTTCCCCGCTGGCACCTTTGCTGTGGCAGCAAAAGCTGGACGTTTGTCTTTTTTGCTCCTAACAGCGCCGAAAGTGAAAAAAGGTGCTTTTGAGGATAGCGTGCGCAGGAAAGCAGAGAGGGCCAAATTGTCTGGGGCATTTGAAGGGGTTCCAGGAGGCAGTGAGAAGCAGCATCACTTTTCCCCGCTGGCACCTTTGCTGTGGCAGCAAAAGCTGGACGTTTGTCTTTTTTGCTCCAAACAGCGCCGAAAGTGAAAAAAGGTGCTTTTGAGGATAGACTTTTCAGGAAAGCAGAGAGGGCCAAATTGTCTGGGGCATTTGAAGGGGTTCCAGGAGGCAGTGAGAAGCAGCATCACTTTTCCCCGCTGGCACCTTTGCTGTGGCAGCAAAAGCTGGACGTTTGTCTTTTTTGCTCCAAACAGCGCCGAAAGTGAAAAAAGGTGCTTTTGAGGATAGACTTTTCAGGAAAGCAGAGAGGTCCAAATTGTGTGGGGCATTTGAAGGGGTTCCAGGAGGCAGTGAGAAGCAGCATCACTTTTCCCCGCTGGCACCTTTGCTGTGGCAGCAAAAGCTGGATGTTTGTCTTTTTTGCTCCAAACAGCGCCGAAAGTGAAAAAAGGTGCTTTTGAGGATAGCGTGCGCAGGAAAGCAGAGAGGGCCAAATTGTGTGGGGCATTTGAAGGGGTTCCAGGAGGCAGTGAGAAGCAGCATCACTTTTCCCCGCTGGCACCTTTGCTGTGGCAGCAAAAGCTGGACGTTTGTCTTTTTTGATCCAAACAGCGCCGAAAGTGAAAAAAGGTGCTTTTGAGGATAGCGTGCGCAGGAAAGCAGAGAGGGCCAAATTGTCTGGGGCATTTGAAGGGGTTCCAGGAGGCAGTGAGAAGCAGCATCACTTTTCCCCGCTGGCACCTTTGCTGTGGCAGCAAAAGCTGGACGTTTGTCTTTTTTGCTCCAAACAGCGGCGAAAGTGAAAAAAGGTGCTTTTGAGGATAGACTTTTCAGGAAAGCAGAGAGGGCCAAATTGTCTGGGGCATTTGAAGGGGTTCCAGGAGGCAGTGAGAAGCAGCATCACTTTTCCCCGCTGGCACCTTTGCTGTGGCAGCAAAAGCTGGACGTTTGTCTTTTTTGCTCCAAACAGCGCCGAAAGTGAAAAAAGGTGCTTTTGAGGATAGACTTTTCAGGAAAGCAGAGAGGGCCAAATTGTGTGGGGCATTTGAAGGGGTTCCAGGAGGCAGTGAGAAGCAGCATCACTTTTCCCCGCTGGCACCTTTGCTGTGGCAGCAAAAGCTGGATGTTTGTCTTTTTTGCTCCAAACAGCGCCGAAAGTGAAAAAAGGTGCTTTTGAGGATAGCGTGCGCAGGAAAGCAGAGAGGGCCAAATTGTGTGGGGCATTTGAAGGGGTTCCAGGAGGCAGTGAGAAGCAGCATCACTTTTCCCCGCTGGCACCTTTGCTGTGGCAGCAAAAGCTGGACATTTGTCTTTTTTGATCCAAACAGCGCCGAAAGTGAAAAAAGGTGCTTTTGAGGATAGCGTGCGCAGGAAAGCAGAGAGGGCCAAATTGTGTGGGGCATTTGAAGGGGTTCCAGGAGGCAGTGAGAAGCAGCATCACTTTTCCCCGCTGGCACCTTTGCTGTGGCAGCAAAAGCTGGACGTTTGTCTATTTTGCTCCAAACAGCGCCGAAAGTGAAAAAAGGTGCTTTTGAGGACAGACTTTTCAGGAAAGCAGAGAGGGCCAAATTGTCTGGGGCATTTGAAGGGGTTCCAGGAGGCAGTGAGAAGCAGCATCACTTTTCCCCGCTGGCACCTTTGCTGTGGCAGCAAAAGCTGGACGTTTGTCTTTTTTGCTCCAAACAGCGCCGAAAGTGAAAAAAGGTGCTTTTGAGGATAGAGTGCGCAGGAAAGCAGAGAGGGCCAAATTGTGTGGGGCATTTGAAGGGGTTCCAGGAGGCAGTGAGAAGCAGCATCACTTTTCCCCGCTGGCACCTTTGCTGTGGCAGCAAAAGCTGGACGTTTGTCTTTTTTGCTCCAAACAGCGCCGAAAGTGAAAAAAGGTGCTTTTGAGGATAGACTTTTCAAGAAAGCAGAGAGGGCCAAATTGTCTGGGGCATTTGAAGGGGTTCCAGGAGGCAGTGAGAAGCAGCATCACTTTTCCCCGCTGGCACCTTTGCTGTGGCAGCAAAAGCTGGACGTTTGTCTTTTTTGCTCCAAACAGCGGCGAAAGTGAAAAAAGGTGCTTTTGAGGATAGAGTGCGCAGGAAAGCAGAGAGGGCCAAATTGTGTGGGGCATTTGAAGGGGTTCCAGGAGGCAGTGAGAAGCAGCATCACTTTTCCCCGCTGGCACCTTTGCTGTGGCAGCAAAAGCTGGACGTTTGTCTTTTTTGCTCCAAACAGCGCCGAAAGTGAAAAAAGGTGCTTTTGAGGATAGAGTGCGCAGGAAAGCAGAGAGGGCCAAATTGTGTGGGGCATTTGAAGGGGTTCCAGGAGGCAGTGAGAAGCAGCATCACTTTTCCCCGCTGGCACCTTTGCTGTGGCAGCAAAAGCTGGACGTTTGTCTTTTTTGCTCCAAACAGCGCCGAAAGTGAAAAAAGGTGCTTTTGAGGATAGACTTTTCAGGAAAGCAGAGAGGGCCAAATTGTGTGGGGCATTTGAAGGGGTTCCAGGAGGCAGTGAGAAGCAGCATCACTTTTCCCCGCTGGCACCTTTGCTGTGGCAGCAAAGCTGGACGTTTGTCTTTTTTGATCCAAACAGCGCCGAAAGTGAAAAAAGGTGCTTTTGAGGATAGCGTGCGCAGGAAAGCAGAGAGGGCCAAATTGTCTGGGGCATTTGAAGGGGTTCCAGGAGGCAGTGAGAAGCAGCATCACTTTTCCCCGCTGGCACCTTTGCTGTGGCAGCAAAAGCTGGACGTTTGTCTTTTTTCCTTCAAACAGCGCCGAAAGTGAAAAAAGGTGCTTTTGAGGATAGACTTTTCAGGAAAGCAGAGAGGGCCAAATTGTGTGGGGCGTTTGAAGGGGTTCCAGGAGGCAGTGAGAAGCAGCATCACTTTCCCCGCTGGCACCTTTGCTGTGGCAGCAAAAGCTGGACGTTTGTCTTTTTTGCTCCAAACAGCGCCGAAAGTGAAAAAAGGTGCTTTTGAGGATAGCGTGCGCAGGAAAGCTGAGAGGGCCAAATCGTGTGGGGCATTTGAAGGGGTTCCAGGAGGCAGTGAGAAGCAGCATCACTTTTCCCCGCTGGCACCTTTGCTGTGGCAGCAAAAGCTGGACGTTTGTCCTTTTTTGCTCCAAACAGCG
>NW_028127083.1:0-44127 GCF_965231255.1 Vanellus vanellus
ACTTTCGGCGCTGTTTGGAGCAAAAAAGACAAACGTCCAGCTTTTGCTGCCACAGCAAAGGTGCCAGCGGGGAAAAGTGATGCTGCTTCTCACTGCCTCCTGGAACCCCTTCAAATGCCCCACACAATTTGGCCCTCTCTGCTTTCCTCGCACTCTATCCTCAAAAGCACCTTTTTTCACTTTCGGCGCTGTTTGGAGCAAAAAAGACAAACGTCCAGCTTTTGCTGCCACAGCAAAGGTGCCAGCGGGGAAAAGTGATGCTGCTTCTCACTGCCTCCTGGAACCCCTTCAAATGCCCCAGACAATTTGGCCCTCTCTGCTTTCCTGCGCACTCTATCCTCAAAAGCAACTTTTTTCACTTTCGGCGTTGTTTGGAGCAAAAAAGACAAACGTCCAGCTTTTGCTGCCACAGCATAGGTGCCAGCGGGGAAAAGTGATGCTGCTTCTCACTGCCTCCTGGAACCCCTTCAAATGCCCCAGACAATTTGGCCCTCTCTGCTTTCCTGCTCACTCTATCCTCAAAAGCACCTTTTTTCACTTTCGGCGCTGTTTGGAGCAAAAAAGACAAACGTCCAGCTTTTGCTGCCACAGCAAAGGTGCCAGTGGGGAAAAGTGATGCTGCTTCTCACTGCCTCCTGGAACCCCTTCAAATGCCCCAGACAATTTGGCCCTCTCTGCTTTCCTGAAAAGTCTATCCTCAAAAGCACCTTTTTTCACTTTCGGCGCTGTTTGGAGCAAAAAAGACAAAAGTCCAGCTTTTGCTGCCACAGCAAAGGTGCCAGCGGGGAAAAGTGATGCTGGTCCTCACTGCCTCCTGGAACCCCTTCAAATGCCCCAGACAATTTGGCCCTCTCTGCTTTCCTGCGCACGCTATCCTCAAAAGCACCTTTTTTCACTTTCGGCGCTGTTTGGAGCAAAAAAGACAAACGTCCAGCTTTTGCTGCCACAGCAAAGGTGCCAGCGGGGAAAAGTGATGCTGCTTCTCACTGCCTCCTGGAACCCCTTCAAATGCCCCACACAATTTGGCCCTCTCTGCTTTCCTCGCACTCTATCCTCAAAAGCACCTTTTTTCACTTTCGGCGCTGTTTGGAGCAAAAAAGACAAACGTCCAGCTTTTGCTGCCACAGCAAAGGTGCCAGCGGGGAAAAGTGATGCTGCTTCTCACTGCCTCCTGGAACCCCTTCAAATGCCCCAGACAATTTGGCCCTCTCTGCTTTCCTGCGCACTCTATCCTCAAAAGCAACTTTTTTCACTTTCGGCGTTGTTTGGAGCAAAAAAGACAAACGTCCAGCTTTTGCTGCCACAGCATAGGTGCCAGCGGGGAAAAGTGATGCTGCTTCTCACTGCCTCCTGGAACCCCTTCAAATGCCCCAGACAATTTGGCCCTCTCTGCTTTCCTGCTCACTCTATCCTCAAAAGCACCTTTTTTCACTTTCGGCGCTGTTTGGAGCAAAAAAGACAAACGTCCAGCTTTTGCTGCCACAGCAAAGGTGCCAGTGGGGAAAAGTGATGCTGCTTCTCACTGCCTCCTGGAACCCCTTCAAATGCCCCAGACAATTTGGCCCTCTCTGCTTTCCTGAAAAGTCTATCCTCAAAAGCACCTTTTTTCACTTTCGGCGCTGTTTGGAGCAAAAAAGACAAAAGTCCAGCTTTTGCTGCCACAGCAAAGGTGCCAGCGGGGAAAAGTGATGCTGGTCCTCACTGCCTCCTGGAACCCCTTCAAATGCCCCACACAATTTGGCCCTCTCTGCTTTCCTGAAAAGTCTATCCTCAAAAGCACCTTTTTTCACTTTCGGCGCTGTTTGGAGCAAAAAAGACAAACGTCCAGCTTTTGCTGCCACAGCAAAGGTGCCAGCGGGGAAAAGTGATGCTGCTTCTCACTGCCTCCTGGAACCCCTTCAAATGCCCCACACAATTTGGCCCTCTCTGCTTTCCTGCGCACTCTATCCTCAAAAGCACCTTTTTTCACTTTCGGCGCTGTTTGGAGCAAAAAAGGCAAACGTCCAGCTTTTGCTGCCACAGCAAAGGTGCCAGCGGGGAAAAGTGATGCTGGTCCTCACTGCCTCCTGGAACCCCTTCAAATGCCCCAGACAATTTGGCCCTCTCTGCTTTCCTGCTCACTCTATCCTCAAAAGCACCTTTTTTCACTTTCGGCGCTGTTTGGAGCAAAAAAGACAAACGTCCAGCTTTTGCTGCCACAGCAAAGGTGCCAGCGGGGAAAAGTGATGCTGCTTCTCACTGCCTCCTGGAACCCCTTCAAATGCCCCACACAATTTGGCCCTCTCTGCTTTCCTGCGCACTCTATCCTCAAAAGCACCTTTTTTCACTTTCGGCGCTGTTTGGAGCAAAAAAGACAAACGTCCAGCTTTTGCTGCCACAGCAAAGGTGCCAGCGGGGAAAAGTGATGCTGGTCCTCACTGCCTCCTGGAACCCCTTCAAATGCCCCACACAATTTGGCCCTCTCTGCTTTCCTGAAAAGTCTATCCTCAAAAGCACCTTTTTTCACTTTCGGCGCTGTTTGGAGCAAAAAAGACAAACGTCCAGCTTTTGCTGCCACAGCAAAGGTGCCAGCGGGGAAAAGTGATGCTGGTCCTCACTGCCTCCTGGAACCCCTTCAAATGCCCCAGACAATTTGGCCCTCTCTGCTTTCCTGCGCACGCTATCCTCAAAAGCACCTTTTTTCACTTTCAGCGCTGTTTGGAGCAAAAAAGACAAACGTCCAGCTTTTGCTGCCACAGCAAAGGTGCCAGCGGGGAAAAGTGATGCTGCTTCTCACTGCTACCTGGAACCCCTTCAAATGCCCCAGACAATTTGGCCCTCTCTGCTTTCCTGCGCACTCTATCCTCAAAAGCACCTTTTTTCACTTTCGGCGCTGTTTGGAGCAAAAAAGACAAACGTCCAGCTTTTGCTGCCACAGCAAAGGTGCCAGCGGGGAAAGGTGATGCTGGTCCTCACTGCCTCCTGGAACCCCTTCAAATGCCCCAGACAATTTGGCCCTCTCTGCTTTCCTGAAAAGTCTATCCTCAAAAGCACCTTTTTTCACTTTCGGCGCTGTTTGGAGCAAAAAAGACAAACGTCCAGCTTTTGCTGCCACAGCAAAGGTGCCAGCGGGGAAAAGTGATGCTGGTCCTCACTGCCTCCTGGAACCCCTTCAAATGCCCCAGACAATTTGGCCCTCTCTGCTTTCCTGAAAAGTCTATCCTCAAAAGCACCTTTTTTCACTTTCGGCGCTGTTTGGAGCAAAAAAGACAAACGTCCAGCTTTTGCTGCCACAGCAAAGGTGCCAGCGGGGAAAAGTGATGCTGGTCCTCACTGCCTCCTGGAACCCCTTCAAATGCCCCAGACAATTTGGCCCTCTCTGCTTTCCTGCGCACGCTATCCTCAAAAGCACCTTTTTTCACTTTCGGCGCTGTTTGGAGCAAAAAAGACAAACGTCCAGCTTTTGCTGCCACAGCAAAGGTGCCAGCGGGGAAAAGTGATGCTGGTCCTCACTGCCTCCTGGAACCCCTTCAAATGCCCCAGACAATTTGGCCCTCTCTGCTTTCCTGCGCACGCTATCCTCAAAAGCACCTTTTTTCACTTTCGGCGCTGTTTGGAGCAAAAAAGACAAACGTCCAGCTTTTGCTGCCACAGCAAAGGTGCCAGCGGGGAAAAGTGATGCTGGTCCTCACTGCCTCCTGGAACCCCTTCAAATGCCCCACACAATTTGGCCCTCTCTGCTTTCCTGAAAAGTCTATCCTCAAAAGCACCTTTTTTCACTTTCGGCGCTGTTTGGAGCAAAAAAGACAAACGTCCAGCTTTTGCTGCCACAGCAAAGGTGCCAGCGGGGAAAAGTGATGCTGGTCCTCACTGCCTCCTGGAACCCCTTCAAATGCCCCAGACAATTTGGCCCTCTCTGCTTTCCTGCGCACTCTATCCTCAAAAGCACCTTTTTTCACTTTCGGCGCTGTTTGGAGCAAAAAAGACAAACGTCCAGCTTTTGCTGCCACAGCAAAGGTGCCAGCGGGGAAAAGTGATGCTGGTCCTCACTGCCTCCTGGAACCCCTTCAAATGCCCCAGACAATTTGGCCCTCTCTGCTTTCCTGCGCACGCTATCCTCAAAAGCACCTTTTTTCACTTTCGGCGCTGTTTGGAGCAAAAAAGACAAACGTCCAGCTTTTGCTGCCACAGCAAAGGTGCCAGCGGGGAAAAGTGATGCTGGTCCTCACTGCCTCCTGGAACCCCTTCAAATGCCCCAGACAATTTGGCCCTCTCTGCTTTCCTGAAAAGTCTATCCTCAAAAGCACCTTTTTTCACTTTCGGCGCTGTTTGGAGCAAAAAAGACAAACGTCCAGCTTTTGCTGCCACAGCAAAGGTGCCAGCGGGGAAAAGTGATGCTGGTCCTCACTGCCTCCTGGAACCCCTTCAAATGCCCCAGACAATTTGGCCCTCTCTGCTTTCCTGAAAAGTCTATCCTCAAAAGCACCTTTTTTCACTTTCGGCGCTGTTTGGAGCAAAAAAGACAAACGTCCAGCTTTTGCTGCCACAGCAAAGGTGCCAGCGGGGAAAAGTGATGCTGGTCCTCACTGCCTCCTGGAACCCCTTCAAATGCCCCACACAATTTGGCCCTCTCTGCTTTCCTGCGCACGCTATCCTCAAATGCACCTTTTTTCACTTTCGGCGCTGTTTGGAGCAAAAAAGACAAACGTCCAGCTTTTGCTGCCACAGCAAAGGTGCCAGTGGGGAAAAGTGATGCTGGTCCTCACTGCCTCCTGGAACCCCTTCAAATGCCCCACACAATTTGGCCCTCTCTGCTTTCCTGCTCACTCTATCCTCAAAAGCACCTTTTTTCACTTTCGGCGCTGTTTGGAGCAAAAAAGACAAACGTCCAGCTTTTGCTGCCACAGCAAAGGTGCCAGTGGGGAAAAGTGATGCTGCTTCTCACTGCCTCCTGGAACCCCTTCAAATGCCCCACACAATTTGGCCCTCTCTGCTTTCCTGCGCACTCTATCCTCAAAAGCACCTTTTTTCACTTTCGGCGCTGTTTGGAGCAAAAAAGACAAACGTCCAGCTTTTGCTGCCACAGCAAAGGTGCCAGTGGGGAAAAGTGATGCTGGTCCTCACTGCCTCCTGGAACCCCTTCAAATGCCCCACACAATTTGGCCCTCTCTGCTTTCCTGCTCACTCTATCCTCAAAAGCACCTTTTTTCACTTTCGGCGCTGTTTGGAGCAAAAAAGACAAACGTCCAGCTTTTGCTGCCACAGCAAAGGTGCCAGCGGGGAAAAGTGATGCTGGTCCTCACTGCCTCCTCGAACCCCTTCAAATGCCCCAGACAATTTGGCCCTCTCTGCTTTCCTGCGCACGCTATCCTCAAATGCACCTTTTTTCACTTTCGGCGCTGTTTGGAGCAAAAAAGACAAACGTCCAGCTTTTGCTGCCACAGCAAAGGTGCCAGCGGGGAAAAGTGATGCTGGTCCTCACTGCCTCCTGGAACCCCTTCAAATGCCCCAGACAATTTGGCCCTCTCTGCTTTCCTGCGCACGCTATCCTCAAATGCACCTTTTTTCACTTTCGGCGCTGTTTGGAGCAAAAAAGACAAACGTCCAGCTTTTGCTGCCACAGCAAAGGTGCCAGCGGGGAAAAGTGATGCTGCTTCTCACTGCCTCCTGGAACCCCTTCAAATGCCCCACACAATTTGGCCCTCTCTGCTTTCCTGCGCACTCTATCCTCAAAAGCACCTTTTTTCACTTTCGGCGCTGTTTGGAGCAAAAAAGACAAACGTCCAGCTTTTGCTGCCACAGCAAAGGTGCCAGCGGGGAAAAGTGATGCTGGTCCTCACTGCCTCCTGGAACCCCTTCAAATGCCCCACACAATTTGGCCCTCTCTGCTTTCCTGCGCACTCTATCCTCAAAAGCACCTTTTTTCACTTTCGGCGCTGTTTGGAGCAAAAAAGACAAACGTCCAGCTTTTGCTGCCACAGCAAAGGTGCCAGCGGGGAAAAGTGATGCTGGTCCTCACTGCCTCCTGGAACCCCTTCAAATGCCCCAGACAATTTGGCCCTCTCTGCTTTCCTGCGCACGCTATCCTCAAAAGCACCTTTTTTCACTTTCGGCGCTGTTTGGAGCAAAAAAGACAATCGTCCAGCTTTTGCTGCCACAGCAAAGGTGCCAGCGGGGAAAAGTGATGCTGCTTCTCACTGCTACCTGGAACCCCTTCAAATGCCCCAGACAATTTGGCCCTCTCTGCTTTCCTGCGCACTCTATCCTCAAAAGCACCTTTTTTCACTTTCGGCGCTGTTTGGAGCAAAAAAGACAAACGTCCAGCTTTTGCTGCCACAGCAAAGGTGCCAGCGGGGAAAAGTGATGCTGGTCCTCACTGCCTCCTGGAACCCCTTCAAATGCCCCAGACAATTTGGCCCTCTCTGCTTTCCTGAAAAGTCTATCCTCAAAAGCACCTTTTTTCACTTTCGGCGCTGTTTGGAGCAAAAAAGACAAACGTCCAGCTTTTGCTGCCACAGCAAAGGTGCCAGCGGGGAAAAGTGATGCTGCTTCTCACTGCCTCCTGGAACCCCTTCAAATGCCCAACACAATTTGGCCCTCTCTGCTTTCCTGCTCACTCTATCCTCAAAAGCACCTTTTTTCACTTTCGGCGCTGTTTGGAGCAAAAAAGACAAACGTCCAGCTTTTGCTGCCACAGCAAAGGTGCCAGCGGGGAAAAGTGATGCTGCTTCTCACTGCCTCCTGGAACCCCTTCAAATGCCCCAGACAATTTGGCCCTCTCTGCTTTTCCTGCGCACGCTATCCTCAAATGCACCTGTTTTCACTTTCGGCGCTGTTTGGAGCAAAAAAGACAAACGTCCAGCTTTTGCTGCCACAGCAAAAGTGCCAGTGGGGAAAAGTGATGCTGCTTCTCACTGCCTCCTGGAACCCCTTCAAATGCCCCAGACAATTTGGCCCTCTCTGCTTTCCTGCTCACTCTATCCTCAAAAGCACCTTTTTCACTTTCGGCGCTGTTTGGAGCAAAAAAGACAAACGTCCAGCTTTTGCTGCCACAGCAAAGGTGCCAGCGGGGAAAAGTGATGCTGGTCCTCACTGCCTCCTGGAACCCCTTCAAATGCCCCACACAATTTGGCCCTCTCTGCTTTCCTGCTCACTCTATCCTCAAAAGCACCTTTTTTCACTTTCGGCGCTGTTTGGAGCAAAAAAGACAAACGTCCAGCTTTTGCTGCCACAGCAAAGGTGCCAGCGGGGAAAAAGTGATGCTGCTTCTCACTGCCTCCTGGAACCCCTTCAAATGCCCCAGACAATTTGGCCCTCTCTGCTTTCCTGCGCACTCTATCCTCAAAAGCACCTTTTTTCACTTTCGGCGCTGTTTGGAGCAAAAAAGACAAACGTCCAGCTTTTGCTGCCACAGCAAAGGTGCCAGCGGGGAAAAGTGATGCTGGTCCTCACTGCCTCCTGGAACCCCTTCAAATGCCCCAGACAATTTGGCCCTCTCTGCTTTCCTGAAAAGTCTATCCTCAAAAGCACCTTTTTTTCACTTTCGGCGCTGTTTGGAGCAAAAAGACAAACGTCCAGCTTTTGCTGCCACAGCAAAGGTGCCAGCGGGGAAAAGTGATGCTGCTTCTCACTGCCTCCTGGAACCCCTTCAAATGCCCCAGACAATTTGGCCCTCTCTGCTTTCCTGCGCACTCTATCCTCAAAAGCACCTTTTTTCACTTTCGGCGCTGTTTGGAGCAAAAAAGACAAACGTCCAGCTTTTGCTGCCACAGCAAAGGTGCCAGCGGGGAAAAGTGATGCTGCTTCTCACTGCCTCCTGGAACCCCTTCAAATGCCCCAGACAATTTGGCCCTCTCTGCTTTCCTGCGCACGCTATCCTCAAATGCACCTGTTTTCACTTTCGGCGCTGTTTGGAGCAAAAAAGACAAACGTCCAGCTTTTGCTGCCACAGCAAAGGTGCCAGTGGGGAAAAGTGATGCTGCTTCTCCACTGCCTCCTGGAACCCCTTCAAATGCCCCAGACAATTTGGCCCTCTCTGCTTTCCTGCGCACGCTATCCTCAAAAGCACCTTTTTTCACTTTCGGCGCTGTTTGGAGCAAAAAAGACAAACGTCCAGCTTTTGCTGCCACAGCAAAGGTGCCAGCGGGGAAAAGTGATGCTGGTCCTCACTGCCTCCTGGAACCCCTTCAAATGCCCCACACAATTTGGCCCTCTCTGCTTTCCTGCTCGCTCTATCCTCAAAAGCACCTTTTTTCACTTTCGGCGCTGTTTGGGAGCAAAAAAAGACAAACGTCCAGCTTTTGCTGCCACAGCAAAGGTGCCAGCGGGGAAAAGTGATGCTGGTCCTCACTGCCTCCTGGAACCCCTTCAAATGCCCCAGACAATTTGGCCCTCTCTGCTTTCCTGCGCACTCTATCCTCAAAAGCACCTTTTTTCACTTTCGGCGCTGTTTGGAGCAAAAAAAGACAAACGTCCAGCTTTTGCTGCCACAGCAAAGGTGCCAGCGGGGAAAAGTGATGCTGCTTCTCACTGCCTCCTGGAACCCCTTCAAATGCCCCACACAATTTGGCCCTCTCTGCTTTCCTGCTCACTCTATCCTCAAAAGCACCTTTTTTCACTTTCGGCGCTGTTTGGAGCAAAAAAGACAAACGTCCAGCTTTTGCTGCCACAGCAAAGGTGCCAGTGGGGAAAAGTGATGCTGCTTCTCACTGCCTCCTGGAACCCCTTCAAATGCCCCAGACAATTTGGCCCTCTCTGCTTTCCTGAAAAGTCTATCCTCAAAAGCACCTTTTTTCACTTTCGGCGCTGTTTGGAGCAAAAAAGACAAACGTCCAGCTTTTGCTGCCACAGCAATGGTGCCAGCGGGGAAAAGTGATGCTGGTCCTCACTGCCTCCTGGAACCCCTTCAAATGCCCCACACAATTTGGCCCTCTCTGCTTTCCTGCTCACTCTATCCTCAAAAGCACCTTTTTTCACTTTCGGCGCTGTTTGGAGCAAAAAAGACAAACGTCCAGCTTTTGCTGCCACAGCAAAGGTGCCAGCGGGGAAAAGTGATGCTGCTTCTCACTGCCTCCTGGAACCCCTTCAAATGCCCCAGACAATTTGGCCCTCTCTGCTTTCCTGCTCACTCTATCCTCAAAAGCACCTTTTTTCACTTTCGGCGCTGTTTGGAGCAAAAAAGACAAACGTCCAGCTTTTGCTGCCACAGCAAAGGTGCCAGTGGGGAAAAGTGATGCTGCTTCTCACTGCCTCCTGGAACCCCTTCAAATGCCCCACACAATTTTGGCCCTCTCTGCTTCCTGCGCACGCTATCCTCAAATGCACCTTTTTTCACTTTCGGCGCTGTTTGGAGCAAAAAAGACAAACGTCCAGCTTTTGCTGCCACAGCAAAGGTGCCAGCGGGGAAAAGTGATGCTGGTCCTCACTGCCTCCTGGAACCCCTTCAAATGCCCCAGACAATTTGGCCCTCTCTGCTTTCCTGCGCACGCTATCCTCAAAAGCACCTTTTTTCACTTTCGGCGCTGTTTGGAGCAAAAAAGACAAACGTCCAGCTTTTGCTGCCACAGCAAAGGTGCCAGCGGGGAAAAGTGATGCTGCTTCTCACTGCCTCCTGGAACCTCTTCAAATGCCCCACACAATTTGGGCCCTCTCTGCTTTCCTGCTCACTCTATCCTGAAAAGCAACTTTTTTCACTTTTGGCGCTGTTTGGAGCAAAAAAGACAAACGTCCAGCTTTTGCTGCCACAGCAAAGGTGCCAGCGGGGAAAAGTGATGCTGGTCCTCACTGCCTCCTGGAACCCCTTCAAATGCCCCACACAATTTGGCCCTCTCTGCTTTCCTGCGCACGCTATCCTCAAAAGCACCTTTTTTCACTTTCGGCGCTGTTTGGAGCAAAAAAGACAAACGTCCAGCTTTTGCTGCCACAGCAAAGGTGCCAGTGGGGAAAAGTGATGCTGCTTCTCACTGCCTCCTGGAACCCCTTCAAATGCCCCACACAATTTGGCCCTCTCTGCTTTCCTGCTCACTCTATCCTGAAAAGCAACTTTTTTCACTTTTGGCGCTGTTTGGAGCAAAAAAGACAAACGTCCAGCTTTTGCTGCCACAGCAAAGGTGCCAGCGGGGAAAAGTGATGCTGGTCCTCACTGCCTCCTGGAACCCCTTCAAATGCCCCAGACAATTTGGCCCTCTCTGCTTTCCTGCGCACGCTATCCTCAAAAGCACCTTTTTTCACTTTCGGCGCTGTTTGGAGCAAAAAAGACAAACGTCCAGCTTTTGCTGCCACAGCAAAGGTGCCAGCGGGGAAAAGTGATGCTGCTTCTCACTGCCTCCTGGAACCCCTTCAAATGCCCCAGACAATTTGGCCCTCTCTGCTTTCCTGAAAATTCTATCCTCAAAAGCACCTTTTTTCACTTTCGGCGCTGTTTGGAGCAAAAAAGACAAACGTCCAGCTTTTGCTGCCACAGCAAAGGTGCCAGCGGGGAAAAGTGATGCTGCTTCTCACTGCCTCCTGGAACCCCTTCAAATGCCCCAGACAATTTGGCCCTCTCTGCTTTCCTGCGCACGCTATCCTCAAAAGCACCTTTTTTCACTTTCGGCGCTGTTTGGAGCAAAAAAGACAAACGTCCAGCTTTTGCTGCCACAGCAAAGGTGCCAGCGGGGAAAAGTGATGCTGGTCCTCACTGCCTCCTGGAACCCCTTCAAATGCCCCAGACAATTTGGCCCTCTCTGCTTTCCTGCGCACGCTATCCTCAAAAGCACCTTTTTTCACTTTCGGCGCTGTTTGGAGCAAAAAAGACAAAACGTCCAGCTTTTGCTGCCACAGCAAAGGTGCCAGCGGGGAAAAGTGATGCTGGTCCTCACTGCCTCCTGGAACCCCTTCAAATGCCCCACACAATTTGGCCCTCTCTGCTTTCCTGCGCACTCTATCCTCAAAAGCACCTTTTTTCACTTTCGGCGCTGTTTGGAGCAAAAAAGACAAACGTCCAGCTTTTGCTGCCACAGCAAAGGTGCCAGCGGGGAAAAGTGATGCTGCTTCTCACTGCCTCCTGGAACCCCTTCAAATGCCCCACACAATTTGGCCCTCTCTGCTTTCCTGCGCACGCTATCCTCAAATGCACCTTTTTTCACTTTCGGCGCTGTTTGGAGCAAAAAAGACAAACGTCCAGCTTTTGCTGCCACAGCAAAGGTGCCAGCGGGGAAAAGTGATGCTGGTCCTCACTGCCTCCTGGAACCCCTTCAAATGCCCCACACAATTTGGCCCTCTCTGCTTTCCTGCGCACGCTATCCTCAAATGCACCTTTTTTCAATTTCGGCGCTGTTTGGAGCAAAAAGACAAACGTCCAGCTTTTGCTGCCACAGCAAAGGTGCCAGCGGGGGAAAAGTGATGCTGCTTCTCACTGCCTCCTGGAACCTCTTCAAATGCCCCACACAATTTGGCCCTCTCTGCTTTCCTGCTCACTCTATCCTGAAAAGCAACTTTTTTCACTTTTGGCGCTGTTTGGAGCAAAAAAGACAAACGTCCAGCTTTTGCTGCCACAGCAAAGGTGCCAGCGGGGAAAAGTGATGCTGGTCCTCACTGCCTCCTGGAACCCCTTCAAATGCCCCACACAATTTGGCCCTCTCTGCTTTCCTGCGCACGCTATCCTCAAATGCACCTTTTTTCAATTTCGGCGCTGTTTGGAGCAAAAAAGACAAACGTCCAGCTTTTGCTGCCACAGCAAAGGTGCCAGCGGGGAAAAGTGATGCTGCTTCTCACTGCCTCCTGGAACCTCTTCAAATGCCCCACACAATTTGGCCCTCTCTGCTTTCCTGCTCACTCTATCCTGAAAAGCAACTTTTTTCACTTTTGGCGCTGTTTGGAGCAAAAAAGACAAACGTCCAGCTTTGCTGCCACAGCAAA
This sequence comes from Vanellus vanellus, assembly GCF_965231255.1. NCBI lineage: Eukaryota > Metazoa > Chordata > Aves > Charadriiformes > Charadriidae > Vanellus > Vanellus vanellus. The sequence continues at coordinate 11,878 of NW_028127083.1, forward strand.
GGTGCCAGCGGGGAAAAGTGATGCTGGTCCTCACTGCCTCCTGGAACCCCTTCAAATGCCCCAGACAATTTGGCCCTCTCTGCTTTCCTGCGCACGCTATCCTCAAAAGCACCTTTTTTCACTTTCGGCGCTGTTTGGAGCAAAAAAGACAAACGTCCAGCTTTTGCTGCCACAGCAAAGGTGCCAGTGGGGAAAAGTGATGCTGCTTCTCACTGCCTCCTGGAACCCCTTCAAATGCCCCACACAATTTGGCCCTCTCTGCTTTCCTGCTCACTCTATCCTGAAAAGCAACTTTTTTCACTTTTGGCGCTGTTTGGAGCAAAAAAGACAAACGTCCAGCTTTTGCTGCCACAGCAAAGGTGCCAGCGGGGAAAAGTGATGCTGGTCCTCACTGCCTCCTGGAACCCCTTCAAATGCCCCAGACAATTTGGCCCTCTCTGCTTTCCTGCGCACGCTATCCTCAAAAGCACCTTTTTTCACTTTCGGCGCTGTTGGGAGCAAAAAAGACAAACGTCCAGCTTTTGCTGCCACAGCAAAGGTGCCAGCGGGGAAAAGTGATGCTGCTTCTCACTGCCTCCTGGAACCCTTCAAATGCCCCAGACAATTTGGCCCTCTCTGCTTTCCTGCGCACGCTATCCTCAAAAGCACCTTTTTTCACTTTCGGCGCTGTTTGGAGCAAAAAAGACAAACGTCCAGCTTTTGCTGCCACAGCAAAGGTGCCAGCGGGGAAAAAGTGATGCTGCTTCTCACTGCCTCCTGGAACCCCTTCAAATGCCCCAGACAATTTGGCCCTCTCTGCTTTCCTGCGCACGCTATCCTCAAATGCACCTTTTTTCACTTTCGGCGCTGTTTGGATCAAAAAAGACAAACGTCCAGCTTTTGCTGCCACAGCAAAGGTGCCAGTGGGGAAAAGTGATGCTGCTTCTCACTGCCTCCTGGAACCCCTTCAAATGCCCCAGACAATTTGGCCCTCTCTGCTTTCCTGCGCACGCTATCCTCAAAAGCACCTTTTTTCACTTTCGGCGCTGTTTGGAGCAAAAAAGACAAACGTCCAGCTTTTGCTGCCACAGCAAAGGTGCCAGCGGGGAAAAGTGATGCTGGTCCTCACTGCCTCCTGGAACCCCTTCAAATGCCCCAGACAATTTGGCCCTCTCTGCTTTCCTGCGCACGCTATCCTCAAAAGCACCTTTTTTCACTTTTTGGCGCTGTTTTGGAGCAAAAAAGACAAACGTCCAGCTTTTGCTGCCACAGCAAAGGTGCCAGCGGGGAAAAGTGATGCTGGTCCTCACTGCCTCCTGGAACCCCTTCAAATGCCCCAGACAATTGGCCCTCTCTGCTTTCCTGCGCACGCTATCCTCAAATGCACCTTTTTTCACTTTCGGCGCTGTTTGGAGCAAAAAAGACAAACGTCCAGCTTTTGCTGCCACAGCAAAGGTGCCAGCGGGGAAAAGTGATGCTGGTCCTCACTGCCTCCTGGAACCCCTTCAAATGCCCCACACAATTTGGCCCTCTCTGCTTTCCTGCGCACGCTATCCTCAAAAGCACCTTTTTTCACTTTCGGCGCTGTTTGGAGCAAAAAAGACAAACGTCCAGCTTTTGCTGCCACAGCAAAGGTGCCAGCGGGGAAAAGTGATGCTGCTTCTCACTGCCTCCTGGAACCCCTTCAAATGCCCCAGACAATTTGGCCCTCTCTGCTTTCCTGAAAATTCTATCCTCAAAAGCACCTTTTTTCACTTTCGGCGCTGTTTGGAGCAAAAAAGACAAACGTCCAGCTTTTGCTGCCACAGCAAAGGTGCCAGCGGGGAAAAGTGATGCTGCTTCTCACTGCCTCCTGGAACCCCTTCAAATGCCCCAGACAATTTGGCCCTCTCTGCTTTCCTGCGCACGCTATCCTCAAATGCACCTTTTTTCACTTTCGGCGCTGTTTGGATCAAAAAAGACAAACGTCCAGCTTTTGCTGCCACAGCAAAGGTGCCAGTGGGGAAAAGTGATGCTGCTTCTCACTGCCTCCTGGAACCCCTTCAAATGCCCCAGACAATTTGTCCCTCTCTGCTTTCCTGCGCACGCTATCCTCAAAAGCACCTTTTTTAACTTTCGGCGCTGTTTGGAGCAAAAAAGACAAACGTCCAGCTTTTGCTGCCACAGCAAAGGTGCCAGCGGGGAAAAGTGATGCTGGTCCTCACTGCCTCCTGGAACCCCTTCAAATGCCCCAGACAATTTGGCCCTCTCTGCTTTCCTGCGCACGCTATCCTCAAAAGCACCTTTTTTCACTTTCGGCGCTGTTTGGAGCAAAAAAGACAAACGTCCAGCTTTTGCTGCCACAGCAAAGGTGCCAGCGGGGAAAAGTGATGCTGGTCCTCACTGCCTCCTGGAACCCCTTCAAATGCCCCAGACAATTTGGCCCTCTCTGCTTTCCTGCGCACGCTATCCTCAAATGCACCTTTTTTCACTTTCGGCGCTGTTTGGAGCAAAAAAGACAAACGTCCAGCTTTTGCTGCCACAGCAAAGGTGCCAGCGGGGAAAAGTGATGCTGGTCCTCACTGCCTCCTGGAACCCCTTCAAATGCCCCACACAATTTGGCCCTCTCTGCTTTCCTGCGCACTCTATCCTCAAAAGCACCTTTTTTCACTTTCGGCGCTGTTTGGAGCAAAAAAGACAAACGTCCAGCTTTTGCTGCCACAGCAAAGGTGCCAGCAGGGAAAAGTGATGCTGGTCCTCACTGCCTCCTGGAACCCCTTCAAATGCCCCAGACAATTTGGCCCTCTCTGCTTTCCTGCGCACTCTATCCTCAAAAGCACCTTTTTTCACTTTCGGCGCTGTTTGGAGCAAAAAAGACAAACGTCCAGCTTTTGCTGCCACAGCAAAGGTGCCAGCGGGGAAAAGTGATGCTGGTCCTCACTGCCTCCTGGAACCCCTTCAAATGCCCCAGACAATTTGGCCCTCTCTGCTTTCCTGCGCACGCTATCCTCAAAAGCACCTTTTTTCACTTTCGGCGCTGTTTGGAGCAAAAAAGACAAACGTCCAGCTTTTGCTGCCACAGCAAAGGTGCCAGCGGGGAAAAGTGATGCTGGTCCTCACTGCCTCCTGGAACCCCTTCAAATGCCCCAGACAATTTGGCCCTCTCTGCTTTCCTGCGCACGCTATCCTCAAATGCACCTTTTTTCACTTTCGGCGCTGTTTGGAGCAAAAAAGACAAACGTCCAGCTTTTGCTGCCACAGCAAAGGTGCCAGCGGGGAAAAGTGATGCTGGTCCTCACTGCCTCCTGGAACCCCTTCAAATGCCCCAGACAATTTGGCCCTCTCTGCTTTCCTGCGCACTCTATCCTCAAAAGCACCTTTTTTCACTTTCGGCGCTGTTTGGAGCAAAAAAGACAAACGTCCAGCTTTTGCTGCCACAGCAAAGGTGCCAGCGGGGAAAAGTGATGCTGCTTCTCACTGCCTCCTGGAACCCCTTCAAATGCCCCAGACAATTTGGCCCTCTCTGCTTTCCTGAAAATTCTATCCTCAAAAGCACCTTTTTTCACTTTCGGCGCTGTTTGGAGCAAAAAAGACAAACGTCCAGCTTTTGCTGCCACAGCAAAGGTGCCAGCGGGGAAAAGTGATGCTGCTTCTCACTGCCTCCTGGAACCCCTTCAAATGCCCCAGACAATTTGGCCCTCTCTGCTTTCCTGCGCACGCTATCCTCAAATGCACCTTTTTTCACTTTCGGCGCTGTTTGGATCAAAAAAGACAAACGTCCAGCTTTTGCTGCCACAGCAAAGGTGCCAGTGGGGAAAAGTGATGCTGCTTCTCACTGCCTCCTGGAACCCCTTCAAATGCCCCAGACAATTTGTCCCTCTCTGCTTTCCTGCGCACGCTATCCTCAAAAGCACCTTTTTTAACTTTCGGCGCTGTTTGGAGCAAAAAAGACAAACGTCCAGCTTTTGCTGCCACAGCAAAGGTGCCAGCGGGGAAAAGTGATGCTGGTCCTCACTGCCTCCTGGAACCCCTTCAAATGCCCCAGACAATTTGGCCCTCTCTGCTTTCCTGCGCACGCTATCCTCAAAAGCACCTTTTTTCACTTTCGGCGCTGTTTGGAGCAAAAAAGACAAACGTCCAGCTTTTGCTGCCACAGCAAAGGTGCCAGCGGGGAAAAGTGATGCTGGTCCTCACTGCCTCCTGGAACCCCTTCAAATGCCCCAGACAATTTGGCCCTCTCTGCTTTCCTGCGCACGCTATCCTCAAATGCACCTTTTTTCACTTTCGGCGCTGTTTGGAGCAAAAAAGACAAACGTCCAGCTTTTGCTGCCACAGCAAAGGTGCCAGCGGGGAAAAGTGATGCTGGTCCTCACTGCCTCCTGGAACCCCTTCAAATGCCCCAGACAATTTGGCCCTCTCTGCTTTCCTGCGCACTCTATCCTCAAAAGCACCTTTTTTCACTTTCGGCGCTGTTTGGAGCAAAAAAGACAAACGTCCAGCTTTTGCTGCCACAGCAAAGGTGCCAGCAGGGAAAAGTGATGCTGGTCCTCACTGCCTCCTGGAACCCCTTCAAATGCCCCAGACAATTTGGCCCTCTCTGCTTTCCTGCGCACTCTATCCTCAAAAGCACCTTTTTTCACTTTCGGCGCTGTTTGGAGCAAAAAAGACAAACGTCCAGCTTTTGCTGCCACAGCAAAGGTGCCAGCGGGGAAAAGTGATGCTGCTTCTCACTGCCTCCTGGAACCCCTTCAAATGCCCCAGACAATTTGGCCCTCTCTGCTTTCCTGCGCACGCTATCCTCAAATGCACCTTTTTTCACTTTCGGCGCTGTTTGGAGCAAAAAAGACAAACGTCCAGCTTTTGCTGCCACAGCAAAGGTGCCAGCGGGGAAAAGTGATGCTGGTCCTCACTGCCTCCTGGAACCCCTTCAAATGCCCCAGACAATTTGGCCCTCTCTGCTTTCCTGCGCACTCTATCCTCAAAAGCACCTTTTTTCACTTTCGGCGCTGTTTGGAGCAAAAAAGACAAACGTCCAGCTTTTGCTGCCACAGCAAAGGTGCCAGCGGGGAAAAGTGATGCTGGTCCTCACTGCCTCCTGGAACCCCTTCAAATGCCCCAGACAATTTAGCCCTCTCTGCTTTCCTGCGCACGCTATCCTCAAATGCACCTTTTTTCACTTTCGGCGCTGTTTGGAGCAAAAAAGACAAACGTCCAGCTTTTGCTGCCACAGCAAAGGTGCCAGCGGGGAAAAGTGATGCTGCTTCTCACTGCCTCCTGGAACCCCTTCAAATGCCCCAGACAATTTGGCCCTCTCTGCTTTCCTGCGCACTCTATCCTCAAAAGCACCTTTTTTCACTTTCGGCGCTGTTTGGAGCAAAAAAGACAAACGTCCAGCTTTTGCTGCCACAGCAAAGGTGCCAGCGGGGAAAAGTGATGCTGGTCCTCACTGCCTCCTGGAACCCCTTCAAATGCCCCACACAATTTGGCCCTCTCTGCTTTCCTGCGCACGCTATCCTCAAATGCACCTTTTTTCACTTTTGGCGCTCTTTGGAGCAAAAAAGACAAACGTCCAGCTTTTGCTGCCACAGCAAAGGTGCCAGCGGGGAAAAGTGATGCTGCTTCTCACTGCCTCCTGGAACCCCTTCAAATGCCCCAGACAATTTGGCCCTCTCTGCTTTCCTGCTCACTCTATCCTGAAAAGCAACTTTATTCACTTTCGGCGCTGTTTGGAGCAAAAAAGACAAACGTCCAGCTTTTGCTGCCACAGCAAAGGTGCCAGCGGGGAAAAGTGATGCTGGTCCTCACTGCCTCCTGGAACCCCTTCAAATGCCCCAGACAATTTGGCCCTCTCTGCTTTCCTGCGCACGCTATCCTCAAATGCACCTTTTTTCACTTTCGGCGCTGTTTGGAGCAAAAAAGACAAACGTCCAGCTTTTGCTGCCACAGCAAAGGTGCCAGTGGGGAAAAGTGATGCTGCTTCTCACTGCCTCCTGGAACCCCTTCAAACGCCCCACACAATTTGGCCCTCTCTGCTTTCCTGCTCACTCTATCCTGAAAAGCAACTTTTTTCACTTTTGGCGCTGTTTGGAGCAAAAAAGACAAACGTCCAGCTTTTGCTGCCACAGCAAAGGTGCCAGCGGGGAAAAGTGATGCTGGTCCTCACTGCCTCCTGGAACCCCTTCAAATGCCCCAGACAATTTGGCCCTCTCTGCTTTCCTGAAAAGTCTATCCTCAAAAGCACCTTTTTTAACTTTCGGCGCTGTTTGGAGCAAAAAAGACAAACGTCCAGCTTTTGCTGCCACAGCAAAGGTGCCAGCGGGGAAAAGTGATGCTGCTTCTCACTGCCTCCTGGAACCCCTTCAAATGCCCCACACAATTTGGCCCTCTCTGCTTTCCTGAAAATTCTATCCTCAAAAGCACCTTTTTTCACTTTCGGCGCTGTTTGGAGCAAAAAAGACAAACGTCCAGCTTTTGCTGCCACAGCAAAGGTGCCAGCGGGGAAAAGTGATGCTGCTTCTCACTGCCTCCTGGAACCCCTTCAAATGCCCCAGACAATTTGGCCCTCTCTGCTTTCCTGCGCACGCTATCCTCAAATGCACCTTTTTTCACTTTCGGCGCTGTTTGGAGCAAAAAAGACAAACGTCCAGCTTTTGCTGCCACAGCAAAGGTGCCAGCGGGGAAAAGTGATGCTGCTTCTCACTGCCTCCTGGAACCCCTTCAAATACCCCAGACAATTTGGCCCTCTCTGCTTTCCTGCGCACGCTATCCTCAAAAGCACCTTTTTTCACTTTCGGCGCTGTTTTGGAGCAAAAAAGACAAACGTCCAGCTTTTGCTGCCACAGCAAAGGTGCCAGCGGGGAAAAGTGATGCTGGTCCTCACTGCCTCCTGGAACCCCTTCAAATGCCCCAGACAATTTGGCCCTCTCTGCTTTCCTGCGCACGCTATCCTCAAATGCACCTTTTTTCACTTTCGGCGCTGTTTGGAGCAAAAAAGACAAACGTCCAGCTTTTGCTGCCACAGCAAAGGTGCCAGCGGGGAAAAGTGATGCTGGTCCTCACTGCCTCCTGGAACCCCTTCAAATGCCCCAGACAATTTGGCCCTCTCTGCTTTCCTGCGCATGCTATCCTCAAAAGCACCTTTTTTCACTTTCGGCGCTGTTTGGAGCAAAAAAGACAAACGTCCAGCTTTTGCTGCCACAGCAAAGGTGCCAGCGGGGAAAAGTGATGCTGCTTCTCACTGCCTCCTGGAACCCCTTCAAATGCCCCAGACAATTTGGCCCTCTCTGCTTTCCTGCGCACGCTATCCTCAAAAGCACCTTTTTTCACTTTCGGCGCTGTTTGGAGCAAAAAAGACAAACGTCCAGCTTTTGCTGCCACAGCAAAGGTGCCAGCGGGGAAAAGTGATGCTGCTTCTCACTGCCTCCTGGAACCCCTTCAAATGCCCCAGACAATTTGGCCCTCTCTGCTTTCCTGCGCACTCTATCCTCAAAAGCACCTTTTTTCACTTTCGGCGCTGTTTGGAGAAAAAAGACAAACGTCCAGCTTTTGCTGCCACAGCTAAGGTGCCAGCAGGGAAAAGTGATGCTGGTCCTCACTGCCTCTTGGAACCCCTTCAAATGCCCCAGACAATTTGGCCCTCTCTGCTTTCCTGCGCACTCTATCCTCAAATGCACCTTTTTTCACTTTCGGCGCTGTTTGGAGCAAAAAAGACAAACGTCCAGCTTTTGCTGCCACAGCAACGGCGCCAGCGGGGAAAAGTGATGGTGGTCCTCACTGCCTCCTGGAACCCCTTCAAATGCCCCAGACAATTTGGCCCTCTCTGCTTTCCTGCGCACGCTATCCTCAAATGCACCTTTTTTCACTTTCGGCGCTGTTTGGAGCAAAAAAGACAAACGTCCAGCTTTTGCTGCCACAGCAAAGGTGCCAGCGGGGAAAAGTGATGCTGCTTATCACTGCCTCCTGGAACCCCTTCAAATGCCCCAGATAATTAGGCCCTCTCTGCTTTCTTGCACACGCTATCCTCAAAAGCACCTTTTTTCACTTTCGGCGCTGTTTGGAGCAAAAAAGACAAACATCCAGCTTTTGCTGCCACAGCAAAGGTGCCAGCGGGGAAAAGTGATGCTGGTCCTCACTGCCTCCTGGAACCCCTTCAAATGCCCCAGACAATTTGGCCCTCTCTGCTTTCCTGCGCACTCTATCCTCAAAAGCACCTTTTTTCACTTTCGGCGCTGTTTGGAGCAAAAAAGACAAACGTCCAGCTTTTGCTGCCACAGCAAAGGTGCCAGCGGGGAAAAGTGATGCTGCTTCTCACTGCCTCCTGGAACCCCTTCAAATGCCCCAGACAATTTGGCCCTCTCTGCTTTCCTGCTCACTCTATCCTGAAAAGCAACTTTTTTCACTTTTGGCGCTGTTTGGAGCAAAAAAGACAAACGTCCAGCTTTTGCTGCCACAGCAAAGGTGCCAGTGCGGAAAAGTGATGCTGCTTCTCACTGCCTCCTGGAACCCCTTCAAATGCCCCACACAATTTGGCCCTCTCTGCTTTCCTGCGCACGCTATCCTCAAATGCACCTTTTTTCACTTTCGGCGCTGTTTGGAGCAAAAAAGACAAACGTCCAGCTTTTGCTGCCACAGCAAAGGTGCCAGCGGGGAAAAGTGATGCTGCTTCTCACTGCCTCCTGGAACCCCTTCAAATGCCCCACACAATTTGGCCCTCTCTGCTTTCCTGCTCACTCTATCCTGAAAAGCAACTTTTTTCACTTTCGGCGCTGTTTGGAGCAAAAAAGACAAACGTCCAGCTTTTGCTGCCACAGCAAAGGTGCCAGCGGGGAAAAGTGATGCTGGTCCTCACTGCCTCCTGGAACCCCTTCAAATGCCCCAGACAATTTGGCCCTCTCTGCTTTCCTGCGCACGCTATCCTCAAATGCACCTTTTTTCACTTTCGGCGCTGTTTGGAGCAAAAAAGACAAACGTCCAGCTTTTGCTGCCACAGCAAAGGTGCCAGCGGGGAAAAGTGATGCTGCTTCTCACTGCCTCCTGGAACCCCTTCAAATGCCCCACACAATTTGGCCCTCTCTGCTTTCCTGCTCACTCTATCCTGAAAAGCAACTTTTTTCACTTTTGGCGCTGTTTGGAGCAAAAAAGACAAACGTCCAGCTTTTGCTGCCACAGCAAAGGTGCCAGCGGGGAAAAGTGATGCTGGTCCTCACTGCCTCCTGGAACCCCTTCAAATGCCCCAGACAATTTGGCCCTCTCTGCTTTCCTGAAAAGTCTATCCTCAAAAGCACCTTTTTTAACTTTCGGCGCTGTTTGGAGCAAAAAAGACAAACGTCCAGCTTTTGCTGCCACAGCAAAGGTGCCAGCGGGGAAAAGTGATGCTGCTTCTCACTGCCTCCTGGAACCCCTTCAAATGCCCCCACACAATTTGGCCCTCTCTGCTTTCCTGAAAATTCTATCCTCAAAAGCACCTTTTTTCACTTTCGGCGCTGTTTGGAGCAAAAAAGACAAACGTCCAGCTTTTGCTGCCACAGCAAAGGTGCCAGCGGGGAAAAGTGATGCTGCTTCTCACTGCCTCCTGGAACCCCTTCAAATGCCCCAGACAATTTGGCCCTCTCTGCTTTCCTGCGCACGCTATCCTCAAATGCACCTTTTTTCACTTTCGGCGCTGTTTGGAGCAAAAAAGACAAACGTCCAGCTTTTGCTGCCACAGCAAAGGTGCCAGCGGGGAAAAGTGATGCTGCTTCTCACTGCCTCCTGGAACCCCTTCAAATGCCCCAGACAATTTGGCCCTCTCTGCTTTCCTGCGCACGCTATCCTCAAAAGCACCTTTTTTCACTTTCGGCGCTGTTTGGAGCAAAAAAGACAAACGTCCAGCTTTTGCTGCCACAGCAAAGGTGCCAGCGGGGAAAAGTGATGCTGGTCCTCACTGCCTCCTGGAACCCCTTCAAATGCCCCAGACAATTTGGCCCTCTCTGCTTTCCTGCGCACTCTATCCTCAAAAGCACCTTTTTTCACTTTTGGCGCTGTTTGGAGCAAAAAAGACAAACGTCCAGCTTTTGCTGCCACAGCAAAGGTGCCAGCGGGGAAAAGTGATGCTGCTTCTCACTGCCTCCTGGAACCCCTTCAAATGCCCCAGACAATTTGGCCCTCTCTGCTTTCCTGCGCACTCTATCCTCAAAAGCACCTTTTTTCACTTTCGGCGCTGTTTGGAGCAAAAAAGACAAACGTCCAGCTTTTGCTGCCACAGCAAAGGTGCCAGCGGGGAAAAGTGATGCTGGTCCTCACTGCCTCCTGGAACCCCTTCAAATGCCCCAGACAATTTGGCCCTCTCTGCTTTCCTGAAAATTCTATCCTCAAAAGCACCTTTTTTCACTTTCGGCGCTGTTTGGAGCAAAAAAGACAAACGTCCAGCTTTTGCTGCCACAGCAAAGGTGCCAGCGGGGAAAAGTGATGCTGCTTCTCACTGCTACCTGGAACCCCTTCAAATGCCCCAGACAATTTGGCCCTCTCTGCTTTCCTGCGCACGCTATCCTCAAATGCACCTTTTTTCACTTTCGGCGCTGTTTGGATCAAAAAAGACAAACATCCAGCTTTTACTGCCACAGCAAAGGTGCCAGTGGGGAAAAGTGATGCTGCTTCTCACTGCCTCCTGGAACCCCTTCAAATGCCCCAGACAATTTGGCCCTCTCTGCTTTCCTGCGCACGCTATCCTCAAAAGCACCTTTTTTCACTTTCGGCGCTGTTTGGAGCAGAAAAGACAAATGTCCAGCTTTTGCTGCCACAGCAAAGGTGCCAGCGGGGAAAAGTGATGCTGGTCCTCACTGCCTCCTGGAACCCCTTCAAATGCCCCAGACAATTTGGCCCTCTCTGCTTTCCTGCGCACGCTATCCTCAAAAGCACCTTTTTTCACTTTCGGCGCTGTTTGGAGCAAAAAAGACAAACGTCCAGCTTTTGCTGCCACAGCAAAGGTGCCAGCGGGGAAAAGTGATGCTGGTCCTCACTGCCTCCTGGAACCCCTTCAAATGCCCCACACAATTTGGCCCTCTCTGCTTTCCTGCGCACGCTATCCTCAAATGCACCTTTTTTCACTTTCGGCGCTGTTTGGAGCAAAAAAGACAAACGTCCAGCTTTTGCTGCCACAGCAAAGGTGCCAGCGGGGAAAAGTGATGCTGGTCCTCACTGCCTCCTGGAACCCCTTCAAATGCCCCACACAATTTGGCCCTCTCTGCTTTCCTGCGCACGCTATCCTCAAAAGCACCTTTTTTCACTTTCGGCGCTGTTTGGAGCAAAAAAGACAAACGTCCAGCTTTTGCTGCCACAGCAAAGGTGCCATCGGGGAAAAGTGATGCTGCTTCTCACTGCCTCCTGGAACCCCTTCAAATGCCTCAGACAATTTGGCCCTCTCTGCTTTCCTGCGCACTCTATCCTCAAAAGCACCTTTTTTCACTTTCGGCGCTGTTTGGAGAAAAAAGACAAACGTCCAGCTTTTGCTGCCACAGCAAAGGTGCCAGCAGGGAAAAGTGATGCTGGTCCTCACTGCCTCCTGGAACCCCTTCAAATGCCCCAGACAATTTGGCCCTCTCTGCTTTCCTGCGCACGCTATCCTCAAAAGCACCTTTTTTCACTTTCGGCGCTGTTTGGAGCAAAAAAGACAAACGTCCAGCTTTTGCTGCCACAGCAAAGGTGCCAGCGGGGAAAAGTGATGCTGCTTCTCACTGCCTCCTGGAACCCCTTCAAATGCCCCACACAATTTGGCCCTCTCTGCTTTCCTGCGCACGCTATCCTCAAAAGCACCTTTTTTCACTTTCGGCGCTGTTTGGAGCAAAAAAGACAAACGTCCAGCTTTTGCTGCCACAGCAAAGGTGCCAGCGGGGAAAAGTGATGCTGCTTCTCACTGCCTCCTGGAACCCCTTCAAATGCCCCAGACAATTTGGCCCTCTCTGCTTTCCTGCGCACTCTATCCTCAAAAGCACCTTTTTTCACTTTCGGCGCTGTTTGGAGCAAAAAAGACAAACGTCCAGCTTTTGCTGCCACAGCAAAGGTGCCAGCGGGGAAAAGTGATGCTGCTTCTCACTGCCTCCTGGAACCCCTTCAAATGCCCCAGACAATTTGGCCCTCTCTGCTTTCCTGCTCACTCTATCCTGAAAAGCAACTTTTTTCACTTTTGGCGCTGTTTGGAGCAAAAAAGACAAACGTCCAGCTTTTGCTGCCACAGCAAAGGTGCCAGTGCGGAAAAGTGATGCTGCTTCTCACTGCCTCCTGGAACCCCTTCAAATGCCCCACACAATTTGGCCCTCTCTGCTTTCCTGCGCACGCTATCCTCAAATGCACCTTTTTTCACTTTTGGCGCTGTTTGGAGCAAAAAAGACAAACGTCCAGCTTTTGCTGCCACAGCAAAGGTGCCAGCGGGGAAAAGTGATGCTGCTTCTCACTGCCTCCTGGAACCCCTTCAAATGCCCCACACAATTTGGCCCTCTCTGCTTTCCTGCTCACTCTATCCTGAAAAGCAACTTTTTTCACTTTCGGCGCTGTTTGGAGCAAAAAAGACAAACGTCCAGCTTTTGCTGCCACAGCAAAGGTGCCAGCGGGGAAAAGTGATGCTGGTCCTCACTGCCTCCTGGAACCCCTTCAAATGCCCCAGACAATTTGGCCCTCTCTGCTTTCCTGCGCACGCTATCCTCAAATGCACCTTTTTTCACTTTCGGCGCTGTTTGGAGCAAAAAAGACAAACGTCCAGCTTTTGCTGCCACAGCAAAGGTGCCAGCGGGGAAAAGTGATGCTGCTTCTCACTGCCTCCTGGAACCCCTTCAAATGCCCCACACAATTTGGCCCTCTCTGCTTTCCTGCTCACTCTATCCTGAAAAGCAACTTTTTTCACTTTTGGCGCTGTTTGGAGCAAAAAAGACAAACGTCCAGCTTTTGCTGCCACAGCAAAGGTGCCAGCGGGGAAAAGTGATGCTGGTCCTCACTGCCTCCTGGAACCCCTTCAAATGCCCCAGACAATTTGGCCCTCTCTGCTTTCCTGAAAAGTCTATCCTCAAAAGCACCTTTTTTAACTTTCGGCGCTGTTTGGAGCAAAAAAGACAAACGTCCAGCTTTTGCTGCCACAGCAAAGGTGCCAGCGGGGAAAAGTGATGCTGCTTCTCACTGCCTCCTGGAACCCCTTCAAATGCCCCACACAATTTGGCCCTCTCTGCTTTCCTGAAAATTCTATCCTCAAAAGCACCTTTTTTCACTTTCGGCGCTGTTTGGAGCAAAAAAGACAAACGTCCAGCTTTTGCTGCCACAGCAAAGGTGCCAGCGGGGAAAAGTGATGCTGCTTCTCACTGCCTCCTGGAACCCCTTCAAATGCCCCAGACAATTTGGCCCTCTCTGCTTTCCTGCGCACGCTATCCTCAAATGCACCTTTTTTCACTTTCGGCGCTGTTTGGAGCAAAAAAGACAAACGTCCAGCTTTTGCTGCCACAGCAAAGGTGCCAGCGGGGAAAAGTGATGCTGCTTCTCACTGCCTCCTGGAACCCCTTCAAATGCCCCAGACAATTTGGCCCTCTCTGCTTTCCTGAAAAGTCTATCCTCAAAAGCACCTTTTTTCACTTTCGGCGCTGTTTGGAGCAAAAAAGACAAACGTCCAGCTTTTGCTGCCACAGCAAAGGTGCCAGCGGGGAAAAAGTGATGCTGGTCCTCACTGCCTCCTGGAACCCCTTCAAATGCCCCACACAATTTGGCCCTCTCTGCTTTCCTGAAAAGTCTATCCTCAAAAGCACCTTTTTTCACTTTCGGCGCTGTTTGGAGCAAAAAAGACAAACGTCCAGCTTTTGCTGCCACAGCAAAGGTGCCAGTGCGGAAAAGTGATGCTGCTTCTCACTGCCTCCTGGAACCCCTTCAAATGCCCCACACAATTTGGCCCTCTCTGCTTTCCTGCGCACGCTATCCTCAAATGCACCTTTTTTCACTTTTGGCGCTGTTTGGAGCAAAAAAGACAAACGTCCAGCTTTTGCTGCCACAGCAAAGGTGCCAGCGGGGAAAAGTGATGCTGCTTCTCACTCCTCCTGGAACCCCTTCAAATGCCCCACACAATTTGGCCCTCTCTGCTTTCCTGCTCACTCTATCCTGAAAAGCAACTTTTTTCACTTTCGGCGCTGTTTGGAGCAAAAAAGACAAACGTCCAGCTTTTGCTGCCACAGCAAAGGTGCCAGCGGGGAAAAGTGATGCTGGTCCTCACTGCCTCCTGGAACCCCTTCAAATGCCCCAGACAATTTGGCCCTCTCTGCTTTCCTGCGCACGCTATCCTCAAATGCACCTTTTTTCACTTTCGGCGCTGTTTGGAGCAAAAAAGACAAACGTCCAGCTTTTGCTGCCACAGCAAAGGTGCCAGCGGGGAAAAGTGATGCTGCTTCTCACTGCCTCCTGGAACCCCTTCAAATGCCCCACACAATTTGGCCCTCTCTGCTTTCCTGCTCACTCTATCCTGAAAAGCAACTTTTTTCACTTTTGGCGCTGTTTGGAGCAAAAAAGACAAACGTCCAGCTTTTGCTGCCACAGCAAAGGTGCCAGCGGGGAAAAGTGATGCTGGTCCTCACTGCCTCCTGGAACCCCTTCAAATGCCCCAGACAATTTGGCCCTCTCTGCTTTCCTGAAAAGTCTATCCTCAAAAGCACCTTTTTTAACTTTCGGCGCTGTTTGGAGCAAAAAAGACAAACGTCCAGCTTTTGCTGCCACAGCAAAGGTGCCAGCGGGGAAAAGTGATGCTGCTTCTCACTGCCTCCTGGAACCCCTTCAAATGCCCCACACAATTTGGCCCTCTCTGCTTTCCTGAAAATTCTATCCTCAAAAGCACCTTTTTTCACTTTCGGCGCTGTTTGGAGCAAAAAAGACAAACGTCCAGCTTTTGCTGCCACAGCAAAGGTGCCAGCGGGGAAAAGTGATGCTGCTTCTCACTGCCTCCTGGAACCCCTTCAAATGCCCCAGACAATTTGGCCCTCTCTGCTTTCCTGCGCACGCTATCCTCAAATGCACCTTTTTTCACTTTCGGCGCTGTTTGGAGCAAAAAAGACAAACGTCCAGCTTTTGCTGCCACAGCAAAGGTGCCAGCGGGGAAAAGTGATGCTGCTTCTCACTGCCTCCTGGAACCCCTTCAAATGCCCCAGACAATTTGGCCCTCTCTGCTTTCCTGAAAAGTCTATCCTCAAAAGCACCTTTTTTCACTTTCGGCGCTGTTTGGAGCAAAAAAGACAAACGTCCAGCTTTTGCTGCCACAGCAAAGGTGCCAGCGGGGAAAAGTGATGCTGGTCCTCACTGCCTCCTGGAACCCCTTCAAATGCCCCAGACAATTTGGCCCTCTCTGCTTTCCTGCGCACTCTATCCTCAAAAGCACCTTTTTTCACTTTTGGCGCTGTTTGGAGCAAAAAAGACAAACGTCCAGCTTTTGCTGCCACAGCAAAGGTGCCAGCGGGGAAAAGTGATGCTGCTTCTCACTGCCTCCTGGAACCCCTTCAAATGCCCCAGACAATTTGGCCCTCTCTGCTTTCCTGCGCACTCTATCCTCAAAAGCACCTTTTTTCACTTTCGGCGCTGTTTGGAGCAAAAAAGACAAACGTCCAGCTTTTGCTGCCACAGCAAAGGTGCCAGCGGGGAAAAGTGATGCTGGTCCTCACTGCCTCCTGGAACCCCTTCAAATGCCCCAGACAATTTGGCCCTCTCTGCTTTCCTGAAAATTCTATCCTCAAAAGCACCTTTTTTCACTTTCGGCGCTGTTTGGAGCAAAAAAGACAAACGTCCAGCTTTTGCTGCCACAGCAAAGGTGCCAGCGGGGAAAAGTGATGCTGCTTCTCACTGCTACCTGGAACCCCTTCAAATGCCCCAGACAATTTGGCCCTCTCTGCTTTCCTGCGCACGCTATCCTCAAATGCACCTTTTTTCACTTTCGGCGCTGTTTGGATCAAAAAAGACAAACATCCAGCTTTTACTGCCACAGCAAAGGTGCCAGTGGGGAAAAGTGATGCTGCTTCTCACTGCCTCCTGGAACCCCTTCAAATGCCCCAGACAATTTGGCCCTCTCTGCTTTCCTGCGCACGCTATCCTCAAAAGCACCTTTTTTCACTTTCGGCGCTGTTTGGAGCAGAAAAGACAAATGTCCAGCTTTTGCTGCCACAGCAAAGGTGCCAGCGGGGAAAAGTGATGCTGGTCCTCACTGCCTCCTGGAACCCCTTCAAATGCCCCAGACAATTTGGCCCTCTCTGCTTTCCTGCGCACGCTATCCTCAAAAGCACCTTTTTTCACTTTCGGCGCTGTTTGGAGCAAAAAAGACAAACGTCCAGCTTTTGCTGCCACAGCAAAGGTGCCAGCGGGGAAAAGTGATGCTGGTCCTCACTGCCTCCTGGAACCCCTTCAAATGCCCCACACAATTTGGCCCTCTCTGCTTTCCTGCGCACGCTATCCTCAAATGCACCTTTTTTCACTTTCGGCGCTGTTTGGAGCAAAAAAGACAAACGTCCAGCTTTTGCTGCCACAGCAAAGGTGCCAGCGGGGAAAAGTGATGCTGGTCCTCACTGCCTCCTGGAACCCCTTCAAATGCCCCACACAATTTGGCCCTCTCTGCTTTCCTGCGCACGCTATCCTCAAAAGCACCTTTTTTCACTTTCGGCGCTGTTTGGAGCAAAAAAGACAAACGTCCAGCTTTTGCTGCCACAGCAAAGGTGCCAGCGGGGAAAAGTGATGCTGCTTCTCACTGCCTCCTGGAACCCCTTCAAATGCCTCAGACAATTTGGCCCTCTCTGCTTTCCTGCGCACTCTATCCTCAAAAGCACCTTTTTTCACTTTCGGCGCTGTTTGGAGAAAAAAGACAAACGTCCAGCTTTTGCTGCCACAGCAAAGGTGCCAGCAGGGAAAAGTGATGCTGGTCCTCACTGCCTCCTGGAACCCCTTCAAATGCCCCAGACAATTTGGCCCTCTCTGCTTTCCTGCGCACGCTATCCTCAAAAGCACCTTTTTTCACTTTCGGCGCTGTTTGGAGCAAAAAAGACAAACGTCCAGCTTTTGCTGCCACAGCAAAGGTGCCAGCGGGGAAAAGTGATGCTGCTTCTCACTGCCTCCTGGAACCCCTTCAAATGCCCCACACAATTTGGCCCTCTCTGCTTTCCTGCGCACGCTATCCTCAAAAGCACCTTTTTTCACTTTCGGCGCTGTTTGGAGCAAAAAAGACAAACGTCCAGCTTTTGCTGCCACAGCAAAGGTGCCAGCGGGGAAAAGTGATGCTGCTTCTCACTGCCTCCTGGAACCCCTTCAAATGCCCCAGACAATTTGGCCCTCTCTGCTTTCCTGCGCACTCTATCCTCAAAAGCACCTTTTTTCACTTTCGGCGCTGTTTGGAGAAAAAAGACAAACGTCCAGCTTTTGCTGCCACAGCTAAGGTGCCAGCAGGGAAAAGTGATGCTGGTCCTCACTGCCTCCTGGAACCCCTTCAAATGCCCCAGACAATTTGGCCCTCTCTGCTTTCCTGCGCACGCTATCCTCAAATGCACCTTTTTTCACTTTCGGTGCTGTTTGGAGAAAAAAAGACAAACGTCCAGCTTTTGCTGCCACAGCAAAGGTGCCAGCGGGGAAAAGTGATGCTGGTCCTCACTGCCTCCTGGAACCCCTTCAAATGCCCCAGACAATTTGGCCCTCTCTGCTTTCCTGCGCACTCTATCCTCAAAAGCACCTTTTTTCACTTTCGGCGCTGTTTGGAGCAAAAAAGACAAACGTCCAGCTTTTGCTGCCACAGCAAAGGTGCCAGCGGGGAAAAGTGATGCTGCTTCTCACTGCCTCCTGGAACCCCTTCAAATGCCCCAGATAATTTGGCCCTCTCTGCTTTCCTGCGCACGCTATCCTCAAAAGCACCTTTTTTCACTTTCGGCGCTGTTTGGAGCAAAAAAGACAAACATCCAGCTTTTGCTGCCACAGCAAAGGTGCCAGCGGGGAAAAGTGATGCTGGTCCTCACTGCCTCCTGGAACCCCTTCAAATGCCCCAGACAATTTGGCCCTCTCTGCTTTCCTAGGCACTCTATCCTCAAAAGCACCTTTTTTCACTTTCGGCGCTGTTTGGAGCAAAAAAGACAAACGTCCAGCTTTTGCTGCCACAGCAAAGGTGCCAGCGGGGAAAAGTGATGCTGGTCCTCACTGCCTCCTGGAACCCCTTCAAATGCCCCAGACAATTTGGCCCTCTCTGCTTTCCTGCGCACTCTATCCTCAAAAGCACCTTTTTTCACTTTCGGCGCTGTTTGGAGCAAAAAAGACAAACGTCCAGCTTTTGCTGCCACAGCAAAGGTGCCAGCGGGGAAAAGTGATGCTGGTCCTCACTGCCTCCTGGAACCCCTTCAAATGCCCCAGACAATTTGGCCCTCTCTGCTTTCCTGCGCACGCTATCCTCAAAAGCACCTTTTTTCACTTTCGGCGCTGTTTGGAGCAAAAAAGACAAACGTCCAGCTTTTGCTGCCACAGCAAAGGTGCCAGCGGGGAAAAGTGATGCTGCTTCTCACTGCCTCCTGGAACCCCTTCAAATGCCCCAGACAATTTGGCCCTCTCTGCTTTCCTGAAAATTCTATCCTCAAAAGCACCTTTTTTCACTTTCGGCGCTGTTTGGAGCAAAAAAGACAAACGTCCAGCTTTTGCTGCCACAGCAAAGGCGCCAGCGGGGAAAAGTGATGCTGGTCCTCACTGCCTCCTGGAACCCCTTCAAATGCCCCAGACAATTTGGCCCTCTCTGCTTTCCTGCGCACGCTATCCTCAAAAGCACCTTTTTTCACTTTCGGCGCTGTTTGGAGCAAAAAAGACAAACGTCCAGCTTTTGCTGCCACAGCAAAGGTGCCAGCGGGGAAAAGTGATGCTGCTTCTCACTGCCTCCTGGAACCCCTTCAAATGCCCCAGACAATTTGGCCCTCTCTGCTTTCCTGCGCACTCTATCCTCAAAAGCACCTTTTTTCACTTTCGGCGCTGTTTGGAGCAAAAAAGACAAACGTCCAGCTTTTGCTGCCACAGCAAAGGTGCCAGCGGGGAAAAGTGATGCTGGTCCTCACTGCCTCCTGGAACCCCTTCAAATGCCCCAGACAATTTGGCCCTCTCTGCTTTCCTGCGCACTCTATCCTCAAAAGCACCTTTTTTCACTTTCGGCGCTGTTTGGAGCAAAAAAGACAAACGTCCAGCTTTTGCTGCCACAGCAAAGGCGCCAGCGGGGAAAAGTGATGCTGGTCCTCACTGCCTCCTGGAACCCCTTCAAATGCCCCAGACAATTTGGCCCTCTCTGCTTTCCTGCGCACGCTATCCTCAAATGCACCTTTTTTCACTTTCGGCGCTGTTTGGAGCAAAAAAGACAAACGTCCAGCTTTTGCTGCCACAGCAAAGGTGCCAGCGGGGAAAAGTGATGCTGCTTCTCACTGCCTCCTGGAACCCCTTCAAATGCCCCAGACAATTTGGCCCTCTCTGCTTTCCTACGCACTCTATCCTCAAAAGCACCTTTTTTCACTTTCGGCGCTGTTTGGAGCAAAAAAGACAAACGTCCAGCTTTTGCTGCCACAGCAAAGGTGCCAGCGGGGAAAAGTGATGCTGCTTCTCACTGCCTCCTGGAACCCCTTCAAATGCCCCAGACAATTTGGCCCTCTCTGCTTTCCTGCTCACTCTATCCTCAAAAGCACCTTTTTTCACTTTCGGCGCTGTTATGAGCAAAAAAGACAAACGTCCAGCTTTTGCTGCCACAGCAAAGGTGCCAGCGGGGAAAAGTGATGCTGGTCCTCACTGCCTCCTGGAACCCCTTCAAATGCCCCAGACAATTTGGCACTCTCTGCTTTCCTGCGCACGCTATCCTCAAATGCACCTTTTTTCACTTTCGGCGCTGTTTGGAGCAAAAAAGACAAACGTCCAGCTTTTGCTGCCACAGCAAAGGTGCCAGCGGGGAAAAGTGATGCTGGTCCTCACTGCCTCCTGGAACCCCTTCAAATGCCCCACACAATTTGGCCCTCTCTGCTTTCCTGCGTACTCTATCCTCAAAAGCACCTTTTTTCACTTTCGGCGCTGTTTGGAGCAAAAAAGACAAACGTCCAGCTTTTGCTGCCACAGCAAAGGTGCCAGCGGGGAAAAGTGATGCTGCTTCTCACTGCCTCCTGGAACCCCTTCAAATGCCCCAGACAATTTGGCCCTCTCTGCTTTCCTGCGCACGCTATCCTCAAATGCACCTTTTTTCACTTTTGGCGCTGTTTGGAGCAAAAAAGACAAACGTCCAGCTTTTGCTGCCACAGCAAAGGTGCCAGCGGGGAAAAGTGATGCTGCTTCTCACTGCCTCCTGGAACCTCTTCAAATGCCCCACACAATTTGGCCCTCTCTGCTTTCCTGCTCACTCTATCCTGAAAAGCAACTTTTTTCACTTTTGGCGCTGTTTGGAGCAAAAAAGACAAACGTCCAGCTTTTGCTGCCACAGCAAAGGTGCCAGCGGGGAAAAGTGATGCTGGTCCTCACTGCCTCCTGGAACCCCTTCAAATGCCCCAGACAATTTGGCCCTCTCTGCTTTCCTGCGCACGCTATCCTCAAATGCACCTTTTTTCACTTTCGGTGCTGTTTGGAGCAAAAAAGACAAACGTCCAGCTTTTGCTGCCACAGCAAAGGTGCCAGCGGGGAAAAGTGATGCTGCTTCTCACTGCCTCCTGGAACCCCTTCAAATGCTCCAGACAATTTGGCCCTCTCTGCTTTCCTGCTCACTCTATCCTGAAAAGCACCTTTTTTCACTTTTGGCGCTGTTTGGAGCAAAAAAGACAAACGTCCAGCTTTTGCTGCCACAGCAAAGGTGCCAGCGGGGAAAAGTGATGCTGGTCCTCACTGCCTCCTGGAACCCCTTCAAATGCCCCAGACAATTTGGCCCTCTCTGCTTTCCTGAAAAGTCTATCCTCAAAAGCACCTTTTTTCACTTTCGGCGCTCTTTGGAGCAAAAAAGACAAACGTCCAGCTTTTGCTGCCACAGCAAAGGTGCCAGCGGGGAAAAGTGATGCTGGTCCTCACTGCCTCCTGGAACCCCTTCAAATGCCCCAGACAATTTGGCCCTCTCTGCTTTCCTGCGCACGCTATCCTCAAAAGCACCTTTTTTCACTTTCGGCGCTGTTTGGAGCAAAAAAGACAAACGTCCAGCTTTTGCTGCCACAGCAAAGGTGCCAGCGGGGAAAAGTGATGCTGCTTCTCACTGCCTCCTGGAACCCCTTCAAATGCCCCAGACAATTTGGCCCTCTCTGCTTTCCTGCGCACTCTATCCTCAAAAGCACCTTTTTTCACTTTCGGCGCTGTTATGAGCAAAAAAGACAAACGTCCAGCTTTTGCTGCCACAGCAAAGGTGCCAGCGGGGAAAAGTGATGCTGGTCCTCACTGCCTCCTGGAACCCCTTCAAATGCCCCAGACAATTTGGCACTCTCTGCTTTCCTGCGCACGCTATCCTCAAATGCACCTTTTTTCACTTTCGGCGCTGTTTGGAGCAAAAAAGACAAACGTCCAGCTTTTGCTGCCACAGCAAAGGTGCCAGCGGGGAAAAGTGATGCTGGTCCTCACTGCCTCCTGGAACCCCTTCAAATGCCCCAGACAATTTGGCCCTTTCTGCTTTCCTGAAAATTCTATCCTCAAAAGCACCTTTTTTCACTTTCGGCGCTGTTTGGAGCAAAAAAGACAAACGTCCAGCTTTTGCTGCCACAGCAAAGGTGCCAGCGGGGAAAAGTGATGCTGCTTCTCACTGCCTCCTGGAACCCCTTCAAATGCCCCAGACAATTTGGCCCTCTCTGCTTTCCTGCGCACGCTATCCTCAAATGCACCTTTTTTCACTTTCGGCGCTGTTTGGAGCAAAAAAGACAAACGTCCAGCTTTTGCTGCCACAGCAAAGGTGCCAGCGGGGAAAAGTGATGCTGCTTCTCACTGCCTCCTGGAACCCCTTCAAATGCCCCAGACAATTTGGCCCTCTCTGCTTTCCTGCGCACGCTATCCTCAAAAGCACCTTTTTTCACTTTCGGCGCTGTTTGGAGCAAAAAAGACAAACGTCCAGCTTTTGCTGCCACAGCAAAGGTGCCAGCGGGGAAAAGTGATGCTGGTCCTCACTGCCTCCTGGAACCCCTTCAAATGCCCCACACAATTTGGCCCTCTCTGCTTTCCTGCGCACGCTATTCTCAAATGCACCTTTTTTCACTTTCGGCGCTGTTTGGAGCAAAAAAGACAAACGTCCAGCTTTTGCTGCCACAGCAAAGGTGCCAGCGGGGAAAAGTGATGCTGGTCCTCACTGCCTCCTGGAACCCCTTCAAATGCCCCACACAATTTGGCCCTCTCTGCTTTCCTGCGCACGCTATCCTCAAAAGCACCTTTTTTCACTTTCGGCGCTGTTTGGAGCAAAAAAGACAAACGTCCAGCTTTTGCTGCCACAGCAAAGGTGCCAGCGGGGAAAAGTGATGCTGCTTCTCACTGCCTCCTGGAACCCCTTCAAATGCCCCAGACAATTTGGCCCTCTCTGCTTTCCTGCGCACTCTATCCTCAAAAGCACCTTTTTTCACTTTCGGCGCTGTTTGGAGAAAAAAGACAAACGTCCAGCTTTTGCTGCCACAGCAAAGGTGCCAGCAGGGAAAAGTGATGCTGGTCCTCACTGCCTCCTGGAACCCCTTCAAATGCCCCAGACAATTTGGCCCTCTCTGCTTTCCTGCGCACTCTATCCTCAAATGCACCTTTTTTCACTTTCGGCGCTGTTTGGAGCAAAAAAGACAAACGTCCAGCTTTTGCTGCCACAGCAAAGGTGCCAGCGGGGAAAAGTGATGCTGCTTCTCACTGCCTCCTGGAACCCCTTCAAATGCCCCAGACAATTTGGCCCTCTCTGCTTTCCTGCGCACTCTATCCTCAAAAGCACCTTTTTTCCACTTTCGGCGCTGTTTGGAGCAAAAAAGACAAACGTCCAGCTTTTGCTGCCACAGCAAAGGTGCCAGCGGGGAAAAGTGATGCTGCTTCTCACTGCCTCCTGGAACCCCTTCAAATGCCCCACACAATTTGGCCCTCTCTGCTTTCCTGAAAATTCTATCCTCAAAAGCACCTTTTTTCACTTTCGGCGCTGTTTGGAGCAAAAAAGACAAACGTCCAGCTTTTGCTGCCACAGCAAAGGTGCCAGCGGGGAAAAGTGATGCTGCTTCTCACTGCCTCCTGGAACCCCTTCAAATGCCCCAGACAATTTGGCCCTCTCTGCTTTCCTGCGCACGCTATCCTCAAAAGCACCTTTTTTCACTTTCGGCGCTGTTTGGAGCAAAAAAGACAAACGTCCAGCTTTTGCTGCCACAGCAAAGGTGCCAGCGGGGAAAAGTGATGCTGGTCCTCACTGCCTCCTGGAACCCCTTCAAATGCCCCAGACAATTTGGCCCTCTCTGCTTTCCTGCGCACGCTATCCTCAAATGCACCTTTTTTCACTTTCGGCGCTGTTTGGAGCAAAAAAGACAAACGTCCAGCTTTTGCTGCCACAGCAAAGGTGCCAGCGGGGAAAAGTGATGCTGGTCCTCACTGCCTCCTGGAACCCCTTCAAATGCCCCAGACAATTTGGCCCTCTCTGCTTTCCTGCGCACGCTATCCTCAAAAGCACCTTTTTTCACTTTCGGCGCTGTTTGGAGCAAAAAAGACAAACGTCCAGCTTTTGCTGCCACAGCAAAGGTGCCAGCGGGGAAAAGTGATGCTGCTTCTCACTGCCTCCTGGAACCCCTTCAAATGCCCCAGACAATTTGGCCCTCTCTGCTTTCCTGCGCACTCTATCCTCAAAAGCACATTTTTTCACTTTCGGCGCTGTTTGGAGAAAAAAGACAAACGTCCAGCTTTTGCTGCCACAGCAAAGGTGCCAGCAGGGAAAAGTGATGCTGGTCCTCACTGCCTCCTGGAACCCCTTCAAATGCCCCAGACAATTTGGCCCTCTCTGCTTTCCTGCGCACTCTATCCTCAAATGCACCTTTTTTCACTTTCGGCGCTGTTTGGAGCAAAAAAGACAAACGTCCAGCTTTTGCTGCCACAGCAAAGGTGCCAGCGGGGAAAAGTGATGCTGCTTCTCACTGCCTCCTGGAACACCTTCAAATGCCCCAGACAATTTGGCCCTCTCTGCTTTCCTGCGCACTCTATCCTCAAATGCACCTTTTTTCACTTTCGGCGCTGTTTGGAGCAAAAAAGACAAACGTCCAGCTTTTGCTGCCACAGCAAAGGTGCCAGCGGGGAAAAGTGATGCTGGTCCTCACTGCCTCCTGGAACCCCTTCAAATGCCCCAGACAATTTGGCCCTCTCTGCTTTCCTGCGCACTCTATCCTCAAAAGCACCTTTTTTCACTTTCGGCGCTGTTTGGAGCAAAAAAGACAAACGTCCAGCTTTTGCTGCCACAGCAAATGCGCCAGCGGGGAAAAGTGATGCTGGTCCTCACTGCCTCCTGGAACCCCTTCAAATGCCCCAGACAATTTGGCCCTCTCTGCTTTCCTGCGCACGCTATCCTCAAATGCACCTTTTTTCACTTTCGGCGCTGTTTGGAGCAAAAAAGACAAACGTCCAGCTTTTGCTGCCACAGCAAAGGTGCCAGCGGGGAAAAGTGATGCTGCTTCTCACTGCCTCCTGGAACCCCTTCAAATGCCCCAGACAATTTGGCCCTCTCTGCTTTCTTGCACACGCTATCCTCAAAAGCACCTTTTTTCACTTTCGGCGCTGTTTGGAGCAAAAAAGACAAACGTCCAGCTTTTGCTGCCACAGCAAAGGTGCCAGCAGGGAAAAGTGATGCTGCTTCTCACTGCCTCCTGGAACCCCTTCAAATGCCCCAGACAATTTGGCCCTCTCTGCTTTCCTGCGCACTCTATCCTCAATTGCACCTTTTTTCACTTTCGGCGCTGTTTGGAGAAAAAAGACAAACGTCCAGCTTTTGCTGCCACAGCAAAGGTGCCAGCAGGGAAAAGTGATGCTGGTCCTCACTGCCTCCTGGAACCCCTTCAAATGCCCCAGACAATTTGGCCCTCTCTGCTTTCCTGCGCACTCTATCCTCAAAAGCACCTTTTTTCACTTTCGGCGCTGTTTGGAGAAAAAAGACAAACGTCCAGCTTTTGCTGCCACAGCAAAGGTGCCAGCGGGGAAAAGTGATGCTGCTTCTCACTGCCTCCTGGAACCCCTTCAAATGCCCCACACAATTTGGCCCTCTCTGCTTTCCTGAAAAGTCTATCCTCAAAAGCACCTTTTTTCACTTTCGGCGCTGTTTGGAGCAAAAAAGACAAACGTCCAGCTTTTGCTGCCACAGCAAAGGTGCCAGCGGGGAAAAGTGATGCTGCTTCTCACTGCCTCCTGGAACCCCTTCAAATGCCCCACACAATTTGGCCCTCTCTGCTTTCCTGAAAATTCTATCCTCAAAAGCAGCTTTTTTCACTTTCGGCGCTGTTTGGAGCAAAAAAGACAAACGTCCAGCTTTTGCTGCCACAGCAAAGGTGCCAGCGGGGAAAAGTGATGCTGCTTCTCACTGCCTCCTGGAACCCCTTCAAATCCCCAGACAATTTGGCCCTCTCTGCTTTCCTGCGCACGCTATCCTCAAATGCACCTTTTTTCACTTTCGGCGCTGTTTGGAGCAAAAAAGACAAACGTCCAGCTTTTGCTGCCACAGCAAAGGTGCCAGCGGGGAAAAGTGATGCTGGTCCTCACTGCCTCCTGGAACCCCTTCAAATGCCCCAGACAATTTGGCCCTCTCTGCTTTCCTGCGCACGCTATCCTCAAAAGCACCTTTTTTCACTTTCGGCGCTGTTTGGAGCAAAAAAGACAAACGTCCAGCTTTTGCTGCCACAGCAAAGGTGCCAGCGGGGAAAAGTGATGCTGCTTCTCACTGCCTCCTGGAACCCCTTCAAATGCCCCAGACAATTTGGCCCTCTCTGCTTTCCTGCGCACTCTATCCTCAAAAGTACCTATTTTCACTTTCGGCGCTGTTTGGAGAAAAAAGACAAACGTCCAGCTTTTGCTGCCACAGCAAAGGTGCCAGCAGGGAAAAGTGATGCTGGTCCTCACTGCCTCCTGGAACCCCTTCAAATGCCCCAGACAATTTGGCCCTCTCTGCTTTCCTGCGCACTCTATCCTCAAATGCACCTTTTTTCACTTTCGGCGCTGTTTGGAGCAAAAAAGACAAACGTCCAGCTTTTGCTGCCACAGCAAAGGTGCCAGCGGGGAAAAGTGATGCTGCTTCTCACTGCCTCCTGGAACCCCTTCAAATGCCCCAGACAATTTGGCCCTCTCTGCTTTCCTGCGCACTCTATCCTCAAATGCACCTTTTTTCACTTTCGGCGCTGTTTGGAGCAAAAAAGACAAACGTCCAGCTTTTGCTGCCACAGCAAAGGTGCCAGCGGGGAAAAGTGATGCTGGTCCTCACTGCCTCCTGGAACCCCTTCAAATGCCCCAGACAATTTGGCCCTCTCTGCTTTCCTGCGCACTCTATCCTCAAAAGCACCTTTTTTCACTTTCGGCGCTGTTTGGAGCAAAAAAGACAAACGTCCAGCTTTTGCTGCCACAGCAAATGCGCCAGCGGGGAAAAGTGATGCTGGTCCTCACTGCCTCCTGGAACCCCTTCAAATGCCCCAGACAATTTGGCCCTCTCTGCTTTCCTGCGTACGCTATCCTCAATTGCACCTTTTTTCACTTTCGGCGCTGTTTGGAGCAAAAAAGACAAACGTCCAGCTTTTGCTGCCACAGCAAAGGTGCCAGCGGGGAAAAGTGATGCTGCTTCTCACTGCCTCCTGGAACCCCTTCAAATGCCCCAGACAATTTGGCCCTCTCTGCTTTCTTGCACACGCTATCCTCAAAAGCACCTTTTTTCACTTTCGGCGCTGTTTGGAGCAAAAAAGACAAACGTCCAGCTTTTGCTGCCACAGCAAAGGTGCCAGCAGGGAAAAGTGATGCTGGTCCTCACTGCCTCCTGGAACCCCTTCAAATGCCCCAGACAATTTGGCCCTCTCTGCTTTCCTGCGCACTCTATCCTCAAAAGCACCTTTTTTCACTTTCGGCGCTGTTTGGAGAAAAAAGACAAACGTCCAGCTTTTGCTGCCACAGCAAAGGTGCCAGCAGGGAAAAGTGATGCTGGTCCTCACTGCCTCCTGGAACCCCTTCAAATGCCCCAGACAATTTGGCCCTCTCTGCTTTCCTGCGCACTCTATCCTCAAATGCACCTTTTTTCACTTTCGGCGCTGTTTGGAGAAAAAAAGACAAACGTCCAGCTTTTGCTGCCACAGCAAAGGTGCCAGCGGGGAAAAGTGATGCTGCTTCTCACTGCCTCCTGGAACCCCTTCAAATGCCCCAGACAATTTGGCCCTCTGCTTTCCTGTGCACTCTATCCTCAAATGCACCTTTTTTCACTTTCGGCGCTGTTTGAAGCAAAAAAGACAAACGTCCAGCTTTTGCTGCCACAGCAAAGGTGCCAGCGGGGAAAAGTGATGCTGGTCCTCACTGCCTCCTGGAACCCCTTCAAATGCCCCACACAATTTGGCCCTCTCTGCTTTCCTGCGCACTCTATCCTCAAAAGCACCTTTTTTCACTTTCGGCGCTGTTTGGAGCAAAAAAGACAAACGTCCAGCTTTTGCTGCCACAGCAAATGCGCCAGCGGGGAAAAGTGATGCTGGTCCTCACTGCCTCCTGGAACCCCTTCAAATGCCCCACACAATTTGGCCCTCTCTGCTTTCCTGCGCACGCTATCCTCAAATGCACCTTTTTTCACTTTCGGCGCTGTTTGGAGCAAAAAAGACAAACGTCCAGCTTTTGCTGCCACAGCAAAGGTGCCAGCGGGGAAAAGTGATGCTGGTCCTCACTGCCTCCTGGAACCCCTTCAAATGCCCCAGACAATTTGGCCCTCTCTGCTTTCCTGCGCACTGTATTCTGAAAAGCACCTTTTTTCACTTTCGGCGCTGTTTGGAGCAAAAAAGACAAACGTCCAGCTTTTGCTGCCACAGCAAATGCGCCAGCGGGGAAAAGTGATGCTGGTCCTCACTGCCTCCTGGAACCCCTTCAAATGCCCCAGACAATTTGGCCCTCTCTGCTTTCCTGCGCACGCTATCCTCAAATGCACCTTTTTTCACTTTCGGCGCTGTTTGGAGCAAAAAAGACAAACGTCCAGCTTTTGCTGCCACAGCAAAGGTGCCAGCGGGGAAAAGTGATGCTGCTTCTCACTGCCTCCTGGAACCCCTTCAAATGCCCCAGACAATTTGGCCCTCTGCTTTCCTGTGCACTCTATCCTCAAATGCACCTTTTTTCACTTTCGGCGCTGTTTGGAGCAAAAAAGACAAACGTCCAGCTTTTGCTGCCACAGCAAAGGTGCCAGCGGGGAAAAGTGATGCTGCTTCTCACTGCCTCCTGGAACCCCTTCAAATGCCCCAGACAATTTGGCCCTCTCTGCTTTCCTGCGCACTCTATCCTCAAAAGTACCTATTTTCACTTTCGGCGCTGTTTGGAGAAAAAAGACAAACGTCCAGCTTTTGCTGCCACAGCAAAGGTGCCAGCAGGGAAAAGTGATGCTGGTCCTCACTGCCTCCTGGAACCCCTTCAAATGCCCCAGACAATTTGGCCCTCTCTGCTTTCCTGCGCACTCTATCCTCAAATGCACCTTTTTTCACTTTCGGCGCTGTTTGGAGCAAAAAAGACAAACGTCCAGCTTTTGCTGCCACAGCAAAGGTGCCAGCGGGGAAAAGTGATGCTGCTTCTCACTGCCTCCTGGAACCCCTTCAAATGCCCCAGACAATTTGGCCCTCTCTGCTTTCCTGCGCACTCTATCCTCAAATGCACCTTTTTTCACTTTCGGCGCTGTTTGGAGCAAAAAAGACAAACGTCCAGCTTTTGCTGCCACAGCAAAGGTGCCAGCGGGGAAAAGTGATGCTGGTCCTCACTGCCTCCTGGAACCCCTTCAAATGCCCCAGACAATTTGGCCCTCTCTGCTTTCCTGCGCACTCTATCCTCAAAAGCACCTTTTTTCACTTTCGGCGCTGTTTGGAGCAAAAAAGACAAACGTCCAGCTTTTGCTGCCACAGCAAATGCGCCAGCGGGGAAAAGTGATGCTGGTCCTCACTGCCTCCTGGAACCCCTTCAAATGCCCCAGACAATTTGGCCCTCTCTGCTTTCCTGCGTACGCTATCCTCAATTGCACCTTTTTTCACTTTCGGCGCTGTTTGGAGCAAAAAAGACAAACGTCCAGCTTTTGCTGCCACAGCAAAGGTGCCAGCGGGGAAAAGTGATGCTGCTTCTCACTGCCTCCTGGAACCCCTTCAAATGCCCCAGACAATTTGGCCCTCTCTGCTTTCTTGCACACGCTATCCTCAAAAGCACCTTTTTTCACTTTCGGCGCTGTTTGGAGCAAAAAAGACAAACGTCCAGCTTTTGCTGCCACAGCAAAGGTGCCAGCAGGGAAAAGTGATGCTGGTCCTCACTGCCTCCTGGAACCCCTTCAAATGCCCCAGACAATTTGGCCCTCTCTGCTTTCCTGCGCACTCTATCCTCAAAAGCACCTTTTTTCACTTTCGGCGCTGTTTGGAGAAAAAAGACAAACGTCCAGCTTTTGCTGCCACAGCAAAGGTGCCAGCAGGGAAAAGTGATGCTGGTCCTCACTGCCTCCTGGAACCCCTTCAAATGCCCCAGACAATTTGGCCCTCTCTGCTTTCCTGCGCACTCTATCCTCAAATGCACCTTTTTTCACTTTCGGCGCTGTTTGGAGAAAAAAAGACAAACGTCCAGCTTTTGCTGCCACAGCAAAGGTGCCAGCGGGGAAAAGTGATGCTGCTTCTCACTGCCTCCTGGAACCCCTTCAAATGCCCCAGACAATTTGGCCCTCTGCTTTCCTGTGCACTCTATCCTCAAATGCACCTTTTTTCACTTTCGGCGCTGTTTGAAGCAAAAAAGACAAACGTCCAGCTTTTGCTGCCACAGCAAAGGTGCCAGCGGGGAAAAGTGATGCTGGTCCTCACTGCCTCCTGGAACCCCTTCAAATGCCCCACACAATTTGGCCCTCTCTGCTTTCCTGCGCACTCTATCCTCAAAAGCACCTTTTTTCACTTTCGGCGCTGTTTGGAGCAAAAAAGACAAACGTCCAGCTTTTGCTGCCACAGCAAATGCGCCAGCGGGGAAAAGTGATGCTGGTCCTCACTGCCTCCTGGAACCCCTTCAAATGCCCCACACAATTTGGCCCTCTCTGCTTTCCTGCGCACGCTATCCTCAAATGCACCTTTTTTCACTTTCGGCGCTGTTTGGAGCAAAAAAGACAAACGTCCAGCTTTTGCTGCCACAGCAAAGGTGCCAGCGGGGAAAAGTGATGCTGGTCCTCACTGCCTCCTGGAACCCCTTCAAATGCCCCAGACAATTTGGCCCTCTCTGCTTTCCTGCGCACTGTATTCTGAAAAGCACCTTTTTTCACTTTCGGCGCTGTTTGGAGCAAAAAAGACAAACGTCCAGCTTTTGCTGCCACAGCAAATGCGCCAGCGGGGAAAAGTGATGCTGGTCCTCACTGCCTCCTGGAACCCCTTCAAATGCCCCAGACAATTTGGCCCTCTCTGCTTTCCTGCGCACGCTATCCTCAAATGCACCTTTTTTCACTTTCGGCGCTGTTTGGAGCAAAAAAGACAAACGTCCAGCTTTTGCTGCCACAGCAAAGGTGCCAGCGGGGAAAAGTGATGCTGCTTCTCACTGCCTCCTGGAACCCCTTCAAATGCCCCAGACAATTTGGCCCTCTGCTTTCCTGTGCACTCTATCCTCAAATGCACCTTTTTTCACTTTCGGCGCTGTTTGGAGCAAAAAAGACAAACGTCCAGCTTTTGCTGCCACAGCAAAGGTGCCAGCGGGGAAAAGTGATGCTGGTCCTCACTGCCTCCTGGAACCCCTTCAAATGCCCCACACAATTTGGCCCTCTCTGCTTTCCTGCGCACTCTATCCTCAAAAGCACCTTTTTTCACTTTCGGCGCTGTTTGGAGCAAAAAAGACAAACGTCCAGCTTTTGCTGCCACAGCAAAGGTGCCAGCGGGGAAAAGTGATGCTGGTCCTCACTGCCTCCTGGAACCCCTTCAAATGCCCCACACAATTTGGCCCTCTCTGCTTTCCTGCGCACGCTATCCTCAAATGCACCTTTTTTCACTTTCGGCGCTGTTTGGAGCAAAAAAGACAAACGTCCAGCTTTTGCTGCCACAGCAAAGGTGCCAGCGGGGAAAAGTGATGCTGGTCCTCACTGCCTCCTGGAACCCCTTCAAATGCCCCAGACAATTTGGCCCTCTCTGCTTTCCTGCGCACGCTATCCTCAAAAGCACCTTTTTTCACTTTCGGCGCTGTTTGGAGCAAAAAAGACAAACGTCCAGCTTTTGCTGCCACAGCAAATGCGCCAGCGGGGAAAAGTGATGCTGGTCCTCACTGCCTCCTGGAACCCCTTCAAATGCCCCACACAATTTGGCCCTCTCTGCTTTCCTGCGCACGCTATCCTCAAATGCACCTTTTTTCACTTTCGGCGCTGTTTGGAGCAAAAAAGACAAACGTCCAGCTTTTGCTGCCACAGCAAAGGTGCCAGCGGGGAAAAGTGATGCTGCTTCTCACTGCCTCCTGGAACCCCTTCAAATGCCCCAGACAATTTGGCCCTCTCTGCTTTCTTGCACACGCTATCCTCAAAAGCACCTTTTTTCACTTTCGGCGCTGTTTGGAGCAAAAAAGACAAACGTCCAGCTTTTGCTGCCACAGCAAAGGTGCCAGCAGGGAAAAGTGATGCTGGTCCTCACTGCCTCCTGGAACCCCTTCAAATGCCCCAGACAATTTGGCCCTCTCTGCTTTCCTGCGCACTCTATCCTCAAAAGCACCTTTTTTCACTTTCGGCGCTGTTTGGAGAAAAAAGACAAACGTCCAGCTTTTGCTGCCACAGCAAAGGTGCCAGCAGGGAAAAGTGATGCTGGTCCTCACTGCCTCCTGGAACCCCTTCAAATGCCCCAGACAATTTGGCCCTCTCTGCTTTCCTGCGCACTCTATCCTCAAATGCACCTTTTTTCACTTTCGGCGCTGTTTGGAGCAAAAAAGACAAACGTCCAGCTTTTGCTGCCACAGCAAAGGTGCCAGCGGGGAAAAGTGATGCTGCTTCTCACTGCCTCCTGGAACCCCTTCAAATGCCCCAGACAATTTGGCCCTCTCTGCTTTCCTGCGCACTCTATCCTCAAATGCACCTTTTGTCACTTTCGGCGCTGTTTGGAGCAAAAAAGACAAACGTCCAGCTTTTGCTGCCACAGCAAAGGTGCCAGCGGGGAAAAGTGATGCTGGTCCTCACTGCCTCCTGGAACC